>NC_056748.1:436069178-436194178 GCF_019279795.1 Protopterus annectens
ACTCATCAAGATTCCTCTTGAAGAGAGTCAGTGAGGGACTCTGCCTAACCTGGACTGGGATTTTATTCCAGAGTGAAGGGAGCCTCTGGGTTATGAATCTGTCCCTCCAGCATGTCCTATTTATTTCAGTGCTGAGGTTCAAGTCTCTCAAGCGTGTAGCTCGATGGGATTTGGATTTTCTGAGGTGCAGCATGTCCATTAATTCTGGGTTGGACATGGCTTTATACATCAGGCACAGATCGCCTCTGAGCAGGCGGTATGCCACTAAGTAGAGCTGGAGTTTCTTTAACCGGGCAGCATATGGCATCTGTTTGAGCCCTTTGATCCTCTTGGTGAGGTACTTTTGGTGTCTTTCCAGTTGCTGCAGGTGTCTGGTAAGGTACATCCCAAAAGGGGCATTGTACTCAATTATGAGGGATGAGTAATGAGGCACGATGACCTCCCCTGATCTAGATGTGAATCCCTTCATGATTAGGTGGACTATATAAAATGTTTTTCTAACCACTTTGGCCACGTGGTTGTCAAATGAGAGATTGCTATCAACTTGGGTCCCCAGGTCCCTAATTACTTCTTCTGTACTTAATGGATTACTACCTATGTGGTAATTTGTGGGCACTTTGTTTTTGGCAAAGGGGATGACTATACACTTTTTGGCATTTAGCTTGAGGCCATGGCTCTGGCACCAGTTGTCTGTTTCTATGAGGCCCTTTTGGAGGATGCTTGTGTCGGCTGGAGAGTCGATTATGGCGCCCAGTTTGCAGTCATCTGCAAACTTGGTCAGCAACAGTCCTTCCGTGTTGGCCTGTACCTCCGAGAAATATATACTGAACAAGAGAGGTCCCAGGACTGAGCCTTGTGGGACGCCACTTGTAACTGGTTTGGAGTCTGACATGGCTCCAGCAGTTCTAACCATGTGGGTTCTGTCCTTGAGCCATTTTGCAACCTATCTAGTGACATAGGGGTTTATATTTAAGCTGGTGAGCTTATCTATAATGCCCGAGTGGGGTATTGTATCGAAGGTTTTGCGAGGTCCAGGTAGGCTGTGTGGACCACCTTCCCCTCGTCATTGGCCTTGGTGACTGTTTCAAAGAAATCGACCAGGTTTAAGAGGCAGGATCTGCCCTTAACAAAGCCGAACTGGGTAAGATCCAGTGTCTGTAGGTCCCCAATATCTTTATTTATGAGGTCCGTGATGATCATTTCCATAGCTTTGCAGACCAAGCTAGTCAGGCTTATGGGGCGATAGTTTCCAGGATCCGTTGAGGCACCACCTTTGTGGAGAGGGACCACTGTTGCTGTATGCCACTCTTTGGGTACATATCCTGTAGTAAGGCTGAGATTGAACAGTAGTTTTATGTTTGGGTTTAGCTCTTCTTGGAGTTCATGTAGGACGCAGCCCGGGACACCGTCTGGTCCCATTGATGCTGTGTTTTTTGCTTTGGAGAGGGCGGCTCTTACCTGAGCATCTGAGATGTCATGGGGGCAGCACTCTACTGGGATAGATATTTGCCCTTTTGGTGGGGAGGGGGGGGGGAGTTTGCGCAGAACCTGTCAGCTAGGATGTTGGCAATGTCTGTGGGTTCTATGTATTTTTTGTCATTTTGGACTAATTCTGAGCATATCTGGGAATTCTCACCCATTCCTAACATAACTAAAGAAAGCCTTGTGATTATCCTTAGTGTCCTGTGCAAGTTTTCTCTCGAAGCTGGCCTTAGACGATTTTATGAATGCCCGTAGTTTTTTGCTAATACTGATCAGAGATGCCTTCCCTTTTTGGGATTTTGCTCTATCATGTAGTAGCTTCCTCCTTCTATTGTATAGTTTGTTTATGGCTGGGGTCCACCAGACAGGACGTCTGCCTTTGGAGGATTGGGTCTTGGTTTTATTTGGGATTGCATGATCCATGCATTCCTGAAGGTGTTCATAGAATGCGTTTATAAAGGATTCTGTGGTCTGGGCCGTATTTTCCACAGGCTTGGGGGCTTTGAAGGATTCCACCTTGGTTTTGAGGAGTGTGAAATTTGCTTTAGAGAAGTTTTTCACTGTGGTTTTCTGGGCAGGGGGTGGGGTCGGATGTGAATATCCAGTGAGATTAGTTTATGGTCTGATCTTACCAGTGAGGGATACACTTCTGGTCTGGAGCATAGAGTCCGCATGTTGGTGATGATCAGGTCCAGTATGTTTTCCCCTCTTGTGGGAGTGGTAACAAGTTGTTCCATAGCATTTGAGTTTATAAATTCTAGGAACCTTTGGGCTAGGGTGTTGGAGCTAGAGTAATGCTCCCAGTCTATGTTTGGGTAGTTGAAGTCACCCAATATAATGGTGTTTGGAGAGACCTTCATATTTTCCAGTGTTCTCAGGAAGGCCGAGTGGGGTTCCTGGGTTTGGGAGGGTGGTCTGTAGCAGGCTATAAACTGGAAGGCACTTTTACCCACTGTTAGTTGCACATGGATAGTCTCTGATGCTTCGTGCTGTGCCACCAACCTGGAGGTGTGGGTATCTTTGACTAATATTGATACTCCCCTCCTTTTGTGGTTCGGTCCAAGTTTTGGGGCCGAAAAGCATGGTATGAGGTATAACCTGGTAGTGCTGGGGTGCTCTCGGGAGCCTTGAACCAGGTTTCTGTTACTGCACAGATATCGATGTTCTCCATGCTAAGGAGAGTTTCGAGTGCGTGCATCTTGAGGTTTAGACTTCTGGCGTTAAGTAGCATTACTCTTAGTTTTTTATCCCTTGTGATACCTATGGAGGTGGGTTTGTCTTTTGAGCCTTGCCTAAAAAAGGCATAATGGGGGAAGCAAGAGCCTTTGCCAATGTCTGAAAGCCCAGGGGTGACAGGTGCAAGCCGTCCCTAGAGAAGCATCGTGGCTTGTCGAGCATGCCATCCCAGGCTGACAGGCATTGGATCCCCTTTGAATGAAACCAATACTTAAGCCAAGTGTTGAAATTGATCATCTTGTCTTCATATTGTGGCATAATTCTTGGTGAGGGTAAGATGCTACTCAAGGTCAGGGTCATACCGGCCTGGGCTACATGCTCAGAGAGCTCCTCTATGTCTGTTTTCATGTAGTCCAGGGAGGTATGTCTCAGGTCATTCACACCAGCATGGACAATGACCGAGTCATATTTGTACTTGCCTTGGAGTGACCTGAGTGCTTGTGTTATGTGGCGGATCCTAGCACCCGACAGGCAGCTCACCGTGACCTTCTACTTGTTAAGCCTGGTGAGCGGGATGTCAGTATGCCTGACGATAGAGTCACCTATTACAAGTGTATCAGGTGTGTTGTTTAACCTTAAGGGCTGTGACTGTTCGGCGCACTGGCTTTGTGAGCTATGTGTTGCACGTGTTTTGTTTTGGGGTACGGTTGCTTGGGTGTCTGCTTTGGAGGTCTCTGCTGCTTAGGCAGATTTTTATTTAGAGCCTCTGAGTATGTTTTTGTGTGTTTATGTGTTTGGTTTGCTGTCGTGGTAGGTCTATGTTTGACTGGAATTGTAGTGAGTGTGGTTTCCTTCTCCTCCTGACTGGTTACGCCAGTACTGAGTTGAGAGAGCTTAGCCTCCAGTTTGGCTATATGGTTGCATCTCTCACATGTGTTGGAATTTGTTGGGAGGAGGATAGGGTTGTCTGTGTACATGAGGCAGTTGTAACATTGCCTCAAGATTCCCAGATTCACCAGCTGGACTAGAGAGGAGATTGACAACTGACCTTTGGACATGCTAGAATAGTATTGGGAATTCCTTTATAATTGAAAAAAAGGGCCAATGGGGAACAAGGTACTCAAGGGGATTTTGTGAGGGTGTAGTGCTTTTAATTTTTTAGTGCTGACTTATATAATTTCTTTAGTGAGCAAGTGCCAGGTAACTTAAATGCAATGTGTTACAGGTAACTTAAATGCAAAAACGACAAACAGTAACTTTCTTTCAAGTAAAACAAGGAAATAAGTACAGTAAGTAATGCAGATATCACTAGGGATCCACAGAAGCGCTGAAAAGCCGCGTTTTAGGTGGAATTAGCGTTTCAGGGAAGTAACAAGCAAACAAACAAGCATACAAACAAAGCTAGATTCAGCAGGCCTGGATCTAGTCTATGCTACAGCAAACAAGGTGTACCAATTTCAGTAAGAAACAGTTCAAATATTCAGGCACTATAAGCCTTTAACCAGAAATTCCCAGCTCAGAAGGGCAGAGTCCAGCCTCTCCTCCCACAAGAGTGCAGACCACGAACATTCTTAATGTAAAATAACTGGCCTGAAGCCCAAGTGCTTAAACCAGAACTAATACACTTTTAGAATAACAGACACTGAGCCCTCAATCAGAAGTTCCCAACCTAGAAGGATGTAAACTACCTGTCCTGCCACCACAGTGCAGGCCACAAACCTTCCTAATGTAAAACAACTGGTCTGAAGCCCAAGTGCTTAATCCAAAAGACTTAGAATGATAGCTACACTTTAATCAAGTTACTACCAAGCAGTAATAAATACAATTGAATACTTTAAAGAATGCCTGGATTAGTGCTCAAGTTATACAAACAAAGCTAGACTCAGCAGGCCTGGATCTAGTCTGTGCTCCAGCAAACAAGGTGTACCAATTTCAGTAAGAAGCAGTTCAGATATGCAGGCAATATAAGCCTTTAACCAGAAATTCCCAGCTCAGAAGGGCAGAGTCCAGCCTCTCCTCTCACAAGAGTGCAGACCACGAACCCTCTTAATGTAAAATAACTGGCCTGAAGCCCAAGTGTTTTGGCATCTACTTCTCTGAAGTACAGACCAACACTAAGGGACTCTGGCTAACAAAGTTTGCAGATGACTGCAAACTGGGAACCATTATTTAATCCCCAGTTGATATGGATATTCTACAAAGGGGCTTTACAGAAAAGATGCTTGGTGCCAGAGCCATGGGCTCAAGCTTAATGACAAGAAATGTATAGTTATCCCCTTTGGGAAAAACTATGTACCCATGAATTACCACATAGGTGGCAGTACACTAAACACTGAAAGTGTGATGAGAGACTTAGGGACACAGGTGGACAGTGGTCTCACCTTCGATAACCACATCGTCACAACAGTCAGAAAATCCTTCTGTGTGGCACACCTCATCACTAAGGGCTTTTCATCCAGAAAATGTATGTCATTGTCCCACTGTACTCATCCCTCATTAGTCCCATTATAGAGTACAACGCCCAATTTGGTATGTACCTCACAAGACATCTGCAACAGCTGGAAAGGCCGCAGAAATACCTCACTAAAAGAATCACAGGCCTAAAGCAGATGCTGTATGCTGACCATCTAAAAAAATTCCAGCTGTACTCTGTGGCATAACGTCTACTCATAGGCAAACTCTGCTTAACAAGGCCATGTCAGACCCTGAACTGTTGGACATGCTTCACTTAAAGAAATCCCAATCCTTCAGAGCCACACGCTCCTTGGATCTAAACCTTGTCATCACAATGAACAAAACATGCTGGAGGGATAGGTTCCTGACCCAGAGACTCCCCATACTCTGGAATAGACTGCCCATACATGTCAAGCAGAGCACCTCCTTGGCCCTCTTCAAAAGGAACCTTAACGACTAGATGGGAGATAGAAAATTCACCCCAGGGAATCACGTCAGTCACCCTGCTAGACAGGGGTCCAGGGAAGTAAATAATGTGGGAAGAAATATCTAGGGAATTGTTATGGCTAGGCTTGTACAGGCCCTTGGGCCGATAGCCTAGTACCAACCTATGAACATGTGTGAAAGCATGCATGTTGTAATGGTCAACAGGTAACAGCTACAGAAATGTCACAGATGGGATGATACGTAGTCCTGGATATATATGTCATTTGGTATGTTTTGCATATACTTATGTCTGTTGTCAGGTAGGCTACATATGATACACAACTGTATTCATGTTTTTTATGACAAACTTTGCTTCAGATGCAGATATCTAGAATAGACAATGTCAACCAAACCAGTTATGTGCCCTCTGAACCATTTGTAGAATCTCACATTGGACATGAATGCATCTGGACAGAACCTTAGGACTGTCATGGGAACAGTGAAATGAGATATCTAGAAGCTACCTGATATCTGGGGAGAGTATATACACCAGATTGCAATGGAAATTTATTACCTGTGATTTGACCATGATATTCTTGAGAATATAATTGTTGGCCGCGCTGCAGCTGTGGCCCAGCCCCAGAACACAAATGTGTTGGTGTTAGCATGGGATCCCAACAGTACATCCCCCCATCCTCCACATGTCTGGAGGCTGCAGTATCAGACTCTCACATCTCCAACAGCTGTGGACCAGCCTCAGAGCACAATTGGTGCTGGCTCTAGCATAGGATCCGAACAGTAAATCACCCATCCCCCACATGTCTGGAGGCTGCAGTGTCAGACCCCCACATCTCCAGATATGTGTCCTAATATCAGTTCCTTCTGCAGCATCACACATTCCAAGTAATATCGTTATTGCAGGTTGCACAACCGGTGATACACCCATACACCCATCCACCACACAGGTGCTTGAAGATAAACAATGTGTACCATCATTCCTCCAGGGGACTGCGTGGCAGGCCAAACATGTTTATTTTAATATATTTTTATACGGTTGTACCATTTTGCATGTAGCTTTATGTTCTTTTGAATATATATATATATATATATATATATATATATATGTGTGTGTGTGTGTGTGTGTGTGTACTGTATGTATATATATATATATATATATATATATATATATATATATATATATATATATATATATATATATATATATATATATATTAGTATTATCTGAGAATTATAAAGAGTTGTCTTTATGGTATATGATACTTCTGTTATCATTCACCCTGAATATCAGTGTTGTTGTAGTGTGCATTGGCAGTGTCTAGAAACCTACCTATATATGTGCAGGAGTGGTAATATGTTTTATACAAGGTGCATTGCAGCCCTCTATCCATAAATGTACCAGAGGGCTAATTTGTTGTCCCTTGTCCCCTTGTGCACTGCCACAATCCTTGGTCTGTGTATGCAGCAGCATCTGAGTACCACATACATAAATTGTATGTTCTCCCTACCACTGTGCACCACATAGTCATTGTGGTCCACTGTTCTTGCTGCAGAGATAGGAATACTTCTTAATCTTTTGGCTACAATCAAGCGTGTACTTTACTGATACATGATTCATGAACATTCAACACAGCTCCATTGTCCAGAGTTGTAACATTTACAAATCACATATAATATGTTTCACAGACTACAGTTTCCATAAATATGGCCCTTATGCAATGATTGTAAATATAATAGACCACATTTCAACAATCTGCAGAACATTGTTGTGAGTTTAGATTTGCCATTTATTCTTAAAAATCCTTTTATTTATTTTTACCTATATTTAACTGTACTTTGTTTGACTAAGCACTTCTGAGCCTTATTAAACTCCACTTCACAGTTGTCCACAGTGGGTCCAGATCGGAAAGCAACACTTCATTGTCTCAGACTGATGTCCTTCCATTTCCCTGTAGCAGTATTCATTACTCTAGGGATCCCTGCCAAGTTTGGCCTAATGTCCAGCCAGTATACCAAAGCCTTTAGGTTGCTTTAAGGTATACCATACATCACATGTATGCTCCTTGCATAGTGTAGGGCAAAAGGGTGACATCCAGATATATCATCCTCAGAACTTCTTTGCTGCCAGTCCAAAAGCCACCACTTGATAGTCAGTCTGAATGCCCGTTCCATTGCTGGTTCACCAGGCTGTTGAAGATCAGTGCCCTGTTGGGGTTTTTTGTATCTTATCTTTTCTTTTATTCTTTGTTGCTTGAGGGGTTTCATGTCATCCAAGAAGGGTAAATGCCAGTGTGGGAGACAGATTCCCCATAAAAACCATAATGAGCAGTGCCTGTTTTGCATCTTGTTCAGTTTGTCAGGCCTTTGTTCCCAAGACCGTCTGTAGTAAGTTTTCATCTTTGACATTGTATCTAGAGAATCAGTGTCTTAAGTTCTTAGCTACAGATACTATGGAAGGAACTTCCCACTCTGAGGGGCAGCTTCCCTGGAAAAAGGCCAAGAAATCAAGACCAGATTCTTCTGCTGTACAGCCTCCGCTGGACATCTCTCCCAAGGTGAGTGAAAACCCAGAGATTCATCTGGCATCATTGCTGGATTCTTCAGTCATGACCATGTTGAAAGCTGGCAGGGTTCCAACCTTAGGCACGTCCTTGGAGGCTTTGAAGACATCCGCATTGGATATCCTGAGGAACCACAGCTGATTATTTCTGAGGGGCCTAGGGGTGTTCCTCAAATTTTAGTTAGAGAAGGAATCCCTGCTACCATTATTGAATGCCATCTGGAGTCAGAGTCTTCTACATTTCATAAGGCAAACATCCCTTTAAAGAAAAAGCAGAAAACTAAACATTGCTCCAGCTCCTAAGACCCACAGAGTGAATGTCAAATTTCACTCAGGGATTATTTAATGCTTTTATGGCTTAAAAAAACCTCCTCAGGGTGTTTCTGTTCCAGCACCTCCTTGGTTCTTTGCTCCCCTTAAATGATCCAGGGAACAGGATTCCACTGAGGAAGAGGCTGATTCAGATGAAGAATCCCTCGCCTACTCCTCTCAGATTCCCTCTCCTTTAGATTATGGGTTTGAGGAAGAGGAATCTACTAGTCCTGATACTCCTTTTCATTAAATTTTTTGGGGGGCACAATCTGTAGGAAGATGGAGTTTTTTAAAAGGGATTGTGGTCATGTTTATGAAGTGTAGGAAAGGTATTATGAGCTCTTGCAGATGGATTCTCCCAGGCCTTCTACTGTACCTCCTATTCTGGCTGCATTGTTTGGTGCCTTTTCTAATGCTTCTAAGGATCCTGACACCTAGCTCCCTGCTCCCAATAAACCTAATAGGTTTTATAGGGTGCCTGAGGACTGTAAATTTCTTTATAAGTGCCCTTCTGCTGACCATTCGGTGGTGTCAGTGGCTTCTGACAAACCGTCTCAATTGCTTCCTTCTCCAAAGTTAATGTCTTCTGACAAAGATAGCAGAACTATGGAAAGGTTGGGGAAAAAGATTTACACCTCTGCTAGTTTAGCTTTTAGGGCTGTCAATTATCAGACCTATATGTGGTGGCCGCGGTGGTGCAGCGGTTAGCGTTGCCGCCTCACAGCAAGAGGTTCTCCAGTTCGATCCTCGGCTGGGGTGCCTTCTGTTCGGAGTCTGCATGTCCTCCCTGTGGTTGCGTGGGTTTCCTCCAGGTGCTCCGGTTTCCTCCCACATCCCAAAGACATGCTGTAGGTGGATTGGACACTCTACATTGACCCTAGGTGTGAGTGCGTGCATGTTTGTGCGTTCTGTGGAAGGTTGGGCGCTGGGCTGGCAACTCGACACTGTAAAACTCTACTGCCAATCATGAGCAGACAGGTGATCCACTGTGGTGACCCCTAACTGGGAAAAGCCAAAAGAAGAATTATCAGACCTTTATGTCCAGGTACATGTTGACTCTTCTTTTCCAGGCCTGTCAGATAATTTCTGATCTTACAGACTGAAGAAAAGACTTCTGCCCTTTCCTTGTTAGGGACATCCTCTCAGGTAGCTCCTCATTCCGTCAAGTGTAGTTGCTTCCTCTAGGGCTGCTTCCTTTGAGTCTGTAATGAGGAGATATTCTTGGCTTCATCTTCAGTCTTTTCCTGAAAACATTAAAGTTAAGTTAATGGATGCTCTTCTGGATAATAAACATTTGGTTGACGAAGCTGCTGCTGATCTGTTTAAGTCCCTTCAGAATAAGGGCAAGGCTTTACAGGAACTTAAACATGTTTTTGTTTCTCCTGTACCTAAGATTCAGAGATTACCCCATTAAACCAGCCTTTGTTTGTAGGCAATCTCACCCTCCTCCCAAGGGCAAGACAAGTGGGAAGTGGGCTCCTCCTGCTAAAGCTATTCAGACTTCTGTACCCCAGAAGTCTCCTTTTCCTGATACACTAGGTGCTGTCTGGCTATCCTATACTTCCCAGCCATATTCCTCTTTCTGTTTACCTTTCTTTATCACTCCCTGTTTGGTTAAAGATTACACAGGATTCCCGGGTTCTGTCTGTTATCTGCCAAGGGTATTTTGTGGTCTGGATATCTGTTCCCCCTTTTATAGTAGTTTTTCAGCCCCCTCAGAAACAGCTATCCTTTTTCCAGGTGTCCTTCGGGATCTTGACTCAAGGTATTTTTCAAAAAGTTCTAGTTTCCCAAAGGGGGAGGGGGGTTTACTACAGAATATTCCTAGTACCCAGGAAAGAGGGTACTTGGAGACCAGTTTTAGATCCCTTTTCTCTAAATACATTTCTGAAGGTTCCCTCTTTTCAGATGTCCCCTTCAGACTTTGTTCCCTCTTTTGCTTCCTCAGGCTTACATGGTGCATCTGGATCTCAAGGGTGCTTGTCTCCATATCCCAGTTCATCCCCTTTTCAGCAAGTTTTTACATTTCTCTATTGCTTCCTGGCATTTTCAGTTCTCTGCTTTGCCCTTTGGCCTTTCTACTGCCACATGGGTATTCACCAAATGCTTCACTGATGTGATTGCTTTTTACAGGCTAAGGGGGATCCAAGTGATGTTCTTTATGTTTCACTGTTGCAATCATTACCTGTGAGTTATCCCTGCTGTGGTAGCCCTCGGCCAGCCCAAATACCAGAGTCAATGCATTTTCTGTGTCGGCTGCTGTCACCTGTAGTCTGAAGTCAGGGCATCAGTGCTATAAAGCAAGGCAGATGACGCAATTACACTAGTCTTTCTTGTCGTGAAGCCCGTAGCAGAAACAGTTCACAAGTGTGCTGGTCAGTCACTATCAAAGTTTGAATTACAGCTGAAAATATCTAAAGCTAGGTACCAAATTGGGGATATTTTTTTCTTGCACTAACCCATGTCTGAAAAAGTTAACAATTGTCTTGCCTGTGGAAAGCGGATCCCACACCAAGACTTCCATTCATACTGCATCACTTTTCCCCCATTGCCAGTTCTGTGCCTTCTTTAACATGAGAGCTCTTATTGTAGACAGGTATTTTCATCTTCTGTCTTCGCATTCTGAAATGGTGTCCATCAGCCAAGAACTGTGGATATTTCTAAAAAATGCAGAGATAAAGATAGAGACAGACCAAACAAGGCTAAGCCTTCTGATGATTCTACCGCTAAGCAGGTCGTCAGTTCTCTGGAATTCAGTGAGGTCCTTTCACAGCTCTTGATGCCCAATTTGATATCTATGCAGACCTCTACCAAGACCCGTTTGGAGTCCAGTATGCCACAGAAATCTTCTTTGTCTTCCGAGCCTTTGGCTGTCTCTGCCTTGTTTGGGTCTGGAGCCACGACACAGGCACCGGCATCCAAGAAGGTCTCTCGCACTACCGAATCTAGACAAAAAAAACCGACATCTTCTCATCTGACTACCATTTCTCTCAGACCTATGGATACTCTTAGGCCTGGAAGACAGACCACTCCTAGAAAATCTACCTCTAGCCACCATCTTGCTCCTGCTCCACCACCCCATGCACAAATGCTTAAAATGGCAGAGGATCTCATCTCCCTTATCAGGGGTAGTCAGGCCACAACTTCTAAAAGTAAAAGACACCCTTCTCCTGAAATTATGACAGAACAGGATTCTGAGGAATCTGATTATTAAGATATTGAAGAGGAACAGCAACCTCTGACTGCTTATGAGGATTCCGATGCAGAAGAATTCATTCCTTCTGCCTCCCCACCAGAAGACCTTTCCTTTGGGGAAACCCTTCACACTCTCAGGGAACATTTCCAATGGGAATCTCAGGATTTCCCCCAGTCTAAGAAAAGACTTAGAGAGTTTCTGGTCCTGCCACAGCACAGACCCCTGGCCAATCCCCCCTATTTTAGAAGTGGTGGATGATGTTTTCTATGAATCCAGCTTAGCTCCTAATGCCCTCCCACCTGCTCCAAGTAAACCTGGCAGGTATTACAGAGTACCAGATTCTCACAAATACCATAAAGAAGTCCTGCTGCAGACCCAGAGGTTACTACACAGGGACCTAAAGGAGCTAAGACTAGTTCTACTAAGAATCCTATTCCTACTGACAAGGATTCTAGAGCTGTGGACAGATGGGGTAAAAAAGTATACACCTCTGCAGCCTTGGCTATCAGAGCACTCAACTGTCAGTTCCATATGTTAAAATGTCAACAACACACTTTGAAGCTATTAAAACAAAATATTTCAACCTTTCCTGGCTGTGCCAATTCAAAGGACTTAGCAGATTTACTGCACGCATCACATGAGAAAACTTCAGTGGTATCTAATGAACCTTTGGTGTCAGCACAGTCAGCCTCTAGAGACCTCTCTCCCCCTGATCTTCTATATAAGGGCCGGGTTTCTGTGGTGGGCAGGGGACTGTGCCAAGAACAAGGGTCTTCCCTTCATCCTCCGCCCTACCTGGCAGACCATCACCACCGAAGCCTCAGACATTGCTTGGGGCACTCACCTAGCAGGCAGGTGCACCCATGGTCTTTGGGATGTCCAGCACCTTCCCTTACTCATCAAGCAAAAGGAAATTATGGCAGTAGAAAAGGCTGTGACATCCTTCAAACCCCAGCTCAGGCCAGGGGTTCTCATTATCAAAACAGACAACACCACAGTAATGTGGTATATCAACACACAGGGAGGGACCCACTATTACCCTCTGTGCAGGCTAGCCATGAACTACTGTCTGACAGCCTCCTCCATGGCATTACACCTAATTGCCCAATGCCTACCAGGGATCAACAACAGCCTGGCCAGCCACCTAAGCAGAAACTTAGTGGACCCCCACGAATGGCAGCTCCACATAAGAATCTTTTTACAAGTCATTCAGGAGTGGGGAAATCCAGAGGTGGATCTCTTTGCTTCACACCTCAACCACCAGCTGAAAAAATTCTGTACCAGGGAGTATCACCACCTAGCATGGAACATGGATGCCTTGACCTTCCCTTGGAACTCCCTGTTTGTCTATGCATTCCCTCTTCTGCTTCTTAGTCCCAAGGTACTGATCAAGATAAGGGAGGAGAGACCTAAGGCCATCCTCATTGCTCCAGATTGGCCCAGACAGCATTGGTACCCCTTACTGCGCAGCCTGACATTACAGCCTCACAGGCAGCTTCCCCTGATCTTGGAACCCTTGACCCAGGTTGGGGGGGAATGCTGCACCCAGACTTGCAGACTCTCAAACTGTCAGCATGGCTAATGCTTTAAAAGCAAACAAGGGGCCCCTGTTAAGCAAACAGGTCCTAGACATTATCACAGAGGCCAGAAGGCCCAGCACCAGAAAATCTTATGCAGGGAAATGGAAAAGATTCTGCTCCTGGAGCCAGTCCAGAGGAGGCAGTACCTCACAACCTTCCATCCCTCTTATCCTGGACTACCTAGCCGAGTTACTCAATAGTGGCCTCTCCTTCTCTTCTATTAAAATCCATGCCTTAGCCATTTCAGCTCATTTCGGTACTGACCAGCCCCTCTTCTCACATCCTTTGATTAAACAATTACTCAGGGGGCTTCTAATATCAGACCTCCCAGAAACCCACCCACGCCAGCCTGGGACCTGAATTATGTTTTAGAAAAACTAACCTTACCACCATTCGAACCTGCTGCTTCAGCAGAATTGAGATACCTCTCCTGGACAACTGCTTTCCTACTAGCTATCACCTCAGTTAAAATGGTTTCAGAACTTCAGGCACTCATGGCCATTGAGCCCTTCATCATGTTTCATGCAGACAGGGTCTCCCTGATGTCTAACCTCTCCTTTATGCCCAAGGTGGTATCTGATGTGACCCTCAACCAGGCCATACATCTACTCTCCTTATTTTGTAATCCTGAAAATAAGGGGAAAGAATTCTGCACTCACTAGATGTGCACAAACAGCTCAGATACTACCTGGACCATACTAAACCCTTCAGAAAAACAGACCAGCTTCTTGTCAGCTTTGCCCCAAGGGCAGAAGGGAAGCCCATTTCCAAGCAAACCATTTCCAAATGGATATCACACTGTCTACATGTTTGCTACAGACTACATGGAAAAACTCCCCCTAAGTCTATTCATACCCATTCCATTAAGGCAGCCTCCACTTCCACAGCATTTCTCAGAGGAGTTCCCACCAGGGACATCTTGGAAGCTGCCACCTGGACCTCTGTCCATGCCTTTACAAAGAATTACCACCTATCTCTTTTATCTATGGCTAGGGCAGGGGTTGCCTCTGCAGTTCTGTAGGGCTTGCTGACCCATGCCTAGGTCTCTAACTGATCCTTCCACCCCCTCCTCAGCTTTGGGAATCCTCCCACAGGTGAAGACTGCAACAGTAAAACATGACATGAAGAACATAGTACAGTTGTGTACACTTATCATAAATGTAGATGTTCGAGTGTATTCACTGTTGCAGTCCTGGTTTCATTCCCTCCTTACCCTTTATATCCTCTTTCCTTATTGGGGGACATAAGCTTCTCATGGTGGCTTTTAGCCACCAGGACCACTGTACCATATTTCCTTGGGCTTCTGATGGGTTAGGGCAAGAAAAACTGATGTAATGGTGTCGGCTGCCTTACTTTATAGCACTGACGCCCTTATGTCAAACTACAGGTGAGAGCAGCCGATGCAGAAAAACATTGACTCTGGTATTCTGGCCAGCCGAGGGCTACCACAGCAGGGATAACCCACAGGTGATGACTGCAACAGTGAATACACTCGAACATCTACATTTATGGTAAGTGTACACAACTGTACTTTTCTCTACTTGGATAACATCGTGTTTCAGGCATTCTTGCCAGAGATCTTGTTGCAAACTCTTCATTTTGCAGTCTCCCTTCTGCAGAGCTTGGAGTTCACTGTAAGTCTGAAAAAGTACTTTCTGATTCATTCTCAAGATCATGTCTTTCTGGGGTGCAGCATCCAGCCTCTTCCTATGCTGGCATCCCTGCCTCCTTCTAAGGCCCTAACTCTCATTTCCTTTCTTCAGTCCCTTCTTTCTCAGTCCTCTTTAACAGCAAGGGAATTTCTGACAGCTCTGGGGTTCATGGCTTCCACTATTCCTATGCTACCTTTTGCTATACTCCACATGAGAAAACTTCAGTGGTTTTTAAAGTAATTTTGGCTTCAGCATTCCCATCCCCTTGAGTTCTTAGTTCCTCTTCTTCCTTGTCTCAAGCCAGAACTTTAGTGGTGGATTCAGCAGTTGACTTTAATCCAGGGCTTCCTTTTCATCCACCTCTTCCCTCTCAGGAGCTACTCACAGATGCCTCAGATGTGAGATGGGGAGCAGCTTTTAGCTCCCTAAAGGTGCAGGTAGTCTGGTTGCCTCTTCAACAGAAAGACCACATCAACATCAAGAAAATGAGAGCTCTTCTGCTGGCTCTTCAGGCCTTTCATCCTCTTTTTTTCCCCAGGACCTCTCAAGGTGTTCACATACAATACCACAGTGATGTGGCATGTTAACAAACAGGAAGGGACAAGGTCTTGTCTTCTTTGCCAGTTGGCACTCCTAGTGTATGAACTAGCTATCCAATTGTAAGTGACACTTCAGGCAGTGTACATTCCTTCGGGTCAAAACATTGTGGCAGACTCTCTGAACAGGTCCATAACTCAGTCCCATGAATGGATGCTTAACAGGAATGTGTTTCTAGATATTGTGCACCAGTGAGGTACTCCTCAAATGGACCTTTTTGCCTTCCCTCTGAACAGAGGGTACTCCTCAAATGGACCTTTTTGCCTTCCCTCTGAACAGACAATTTCCTCTAGTTTGTGCTAGAGTTCCAGGTCCTCTGATTTGGAAGGTGGACACCGTCTCTTTTTCTTGGAAGGGGATGTTTCTTTATGCTTTCCCTCCCCTTCCCTCCCCTTCATTCCAAAAGTCCTGTTCAAAATTCAACTGGTTGCTCCAAAAATCTTGTTGGTGACTCCATTTTGGCCATGACAGCATTGGTTCCCTTATCTTCTGCATTTAGCCAGGGGCGATCATCACTAGTTACCTCAGAAGTGGACCTACTCACAGAAGATATGAGATCTTTCATCCATCCTCACCTGTCCACTCTTTAGCTGATATTGTGGGTGATAATATTTTGATTTTATATAGATACCCTTTTTGTCTGAGGACATGCTTAGGGTCCTGCAGGAGGCCAGGAAACCCACTACTAGAAACTCCAATTTATCCAAATGGAAGAGGTGTTTTTGTTTGATGTCTTTCTTGCAACCTGAATCCACTGTCTGTAAATGTTCCTTTGATTATGTCGTATTTGTGTGACTTGCTCAATGCTGGGTTGGCTATTCTTCAGTTAAGGCCCATTTATCAGCTATTTCTACTTATCTACCTTTATTACCTTCTTTAGCTTCTAGATCTGAAGCTAAACAATTCCTTAAAAACATCCTTCATCTTAGGCCTCCCAGGAAGCTTGTTCCTTCTCCCTGGGATCTTAATTTTGTTTTTTCAGCCTGCAGCCTCAGCTTCCTTGCAACATTGCTGTTGGAAGACTGAACTTTTGTTAGACCATACTTCTGCCAGATGGGTTTCTGAGCTGCAAACCCTTGTGGCTTGTTCTCCTTTTTTGGTTTTTCAAAAGGACAGAGTGTCCCTTCATACTAATCTTTCTTTTATGCCCAAGGTGGTGAATGAGTTGTCTCTTAATCAGTCTATTAATTTTCCCTTCTCTGCAGTCTGTCAGTGAGAAGCTACTGCACACATTGGATGTGCATAGACAACTCAGATTTTATTTGAATAAAACTTAAGACTTTTTGTAAATCTGATCAGTTCATTATTTCCTTTCATCCTAGGCCCTTAGGATTGGTTGTGTCCAAGCAAACTGTTTTTTTCTTGGATTTCTAAAGCCATTTATTTTTATTTTTTTCATGGTAAGAGCTTCCCTTCTTCTGTTAAGTTTCATTCTACTAGAGTTGTGGCTTCCTTTGATGCTTTTTCAAGGGTTTGGATACTAACTCTATTCTTGAGGCAGCTACCTGGACCTCTGTGCATACTTTTACCAAGCACTACAAATTGGATGGAATTTCCAGAACTAGAGCTGGTTTTGCTAGAGCCATCCTTCATGGCTACCTAGAGAAGTCTGCCACTCTTGGTACATGATCCCTAGTGTAATGAATACTGCAAAAGTGAAGAGAAGGACATGGTCCTTCCTCCTCCCTCTCTGCGTTCTGAGTTTCACTCTTCCTATTGTAATGAATACTGCACAGTGAAAGGAAGGACATAGTACAGTTGTGTATAATCTTAACATAACTGTAGATGTCCTTCTCTTTACTGTTGCAGTGTTCACTCCCTCCCTCCACCTCTGATCCATTTCTCTTCTGGATGTACTGATTACCTTTCTTTTCCTTGGACTGGTGTTCCTACTGGGCTTTTAGTTCTGAGGATGGTACACCCAGACATCACCTTTATGCCCTAGGCTATGCAAGGAGCATATATGTGATGTACAACACACCTTAAAGCAATGTAAAGACTTTGGTATATTGGCCAGATATCAGGCCACTCTTGGTAGAGTATCCCTAGTGTTATGAATACTACAAAAGTGAAGAGAAGGACATGTACTATTACTGTAAGATTTTACTCAGCTGTACTTATTAATTCATTATTTACCTTTCCTTCACACCCCTCCACAATTTCTGTGCAGTTGCTTCAGAAATATTGCTGAATGTTACACTATTTTTGAGATTTTTTTTACTGGCATTATTACTTTAATAAGTACAGTTACTTATATGTATTTTTGTTTAACTCCATGTGCTTTTTAACCATTGCATATTTCATTTGTTTTATTACATTTTATTTTTATAAGTTGTAAGTGTTGACATTTTGAAATATTGTTATGCATTTGAGAAAAGTCAACTTTTTGTTTTTCATTTCTTTTCAAGTTGCTAAATGCAACCCAAAAGGTGAAGTATTGACAGATGTAATTACAATGTGCAAAATGTGACATGCCATAACTGTGAAATTTGATTTTAAGCTGCATTTATCCTAGCTTTAAAAATGCTGACTTTTATAAAGCTTTATTGCTCAAAAGAAATACCTGCCCAAATCAGTCCCCATGTAGTAAGTCATATCTAAAAGCAGACATCACAAGCATGTACACACTGTCTGAGCAGCAGATGCAGCGCTCATGCTACAACAGCAAATAGTATTGATTGTGTGATTGGAGATGAGAATGCTTGCATGGTGTGGTCTTTTCTATCTTTGTAAAAGCTGCAGTGTGAACAAAAGACACTGTCAGAAAAGTGTGGTTAGAATCATGGTAAAGATGATAATAGACTGTTTGTTATGCTTTGATCTTGTTTTGTAACATGCACTGTGAATAGAGAATTGTCAAGCATAAAGGACATGAGAGCATGGGAAACATGTTTACAAACAGAGAAGTTTCCAGAAATGTCGCAGCTTGATCTGTCATTTAGATGATGAAAATAGTTTATTACATAATGTAGTCATTGGCTAATTAAAATTGGAAGATTTTCTAAAAAGAACCACCTAAGCTGAGAAACTGCGGATGTTGTACTTTGTTTATATATTTAGCTGGCCATTTAGTCTGCCATATTAGATTTACTTTTGTGATTCTCAGGATTGTTGCTATCCTATTCAGAAATAAATATATCTGCCACAATATGATTTAAGTCTGCAAGGTTTTTATTTGAGACAGACTACCATCAGATCTTTACATATGGTGAAGCCAGATGTGAAATAAAATAATCTAGTACATTATTTCATCAAGCTACATATTTATGAAACAGCATGGCCAGATAGATAGGAGGAGATGTGACAATGGTGAAGACCTAAATGTGGATCTGTATGAAACATTCGGTATCAGTCAAAATAGGTGCATTTAGCATACTCCTGTAAGTTCATAGGTTTGGCAAAGAGCTGTCAAAAAAAAAGGTGACTGAAGCAGCTGTTCTTAGCTTATGATAGTGTGTGCCTTGTGGGAAGAGGAGACTAGACAACATGCACCACTTCAGTGTCCATCATCCTTTCAAAATGCTTGGACAAAAAGCACCTTTATTTTTCTAATTGCATACTTGCAATGAATCATGCTACAGATAATAAATCAAAAGTTTTTTTAAGAGAGATACTCTTGAGCTTCGAACTAATAAATTAATTTTCAAGCCAAAAGGCATTAATAATCCTGTATGGTTTAGTAAAATAATCTCTGCTAAGTGCATGGCAGGAATTTCAAACAGAAAAAAATGCACAGTCTAGGTGAATTTCCAGAATTTGTAAAATATTTTTTTATAACTGTCATGTTATACAGACAGAACCTTGCCAGGCAGGTTGGACTGAAAAGCAACAGTATGTTGTTTTGCCATAAACTGTCATGTTATAATGACAGGAACATTCCAGGACAGACTTTTTAGCAGCACATAGCAATCAGACAAAGAACTGTTGCATTGCTTATTTCTGTCATGGATTGTTAAAGCAGCAGTGCATGTGAATGCATGACGTAGTGTATACTGCTCAAAGCTGCCCACCGAAGTCAGACGAGTAAAATGTGTCATAAACTAAAATCAAGTGTTTGTAATGTGCTTAGCAATTTTTTCAAAATCTCTGTTAAAGTCTAGGTATTCTGTTTTCTGCATGACAAAATTTCCCTGATTATGCCCCAAAAATATTCCACGTGATTTCAGTGTACTGTGTATAGTCTTTTACAGCAGTTTTCTCTCAGACTGCTACATGTACAGAGCTTTCATCTACAAGAAAACTTATTCAAGATGCTAATAAGTATAAACATTGCATTCACCCCGTTATCCTTTATCTGTAACAATTCCGATTTCACACAGGCAATGGATTTGTAAGTTAAAGGGATGAAGCAACAACACTACAATAATCTGCTCTTCAGGGAAACTAGAAAGACACGTCAATTTCCTCTCTCTTATTCATATGCTCAGGCCGACTTTTACAATTTTTGTGGGTCAATTGAAACATGTAAAGCCTTGGTAGGTTGAATGTGACACTCTCAAAGTGACAAAACACAAAAACATTTTCTACAGTGGGGGAAGTTCCCTGCAACCATCAGTACAAACTTCAAGATCTCACAAACTTGGAGAAGAGGGGGAAAGTCAGGAAAATGAAATACCCGCTTTCTTGCTTTTCTTCATATCTAACTACGCCAACAAGATATTGGTGATCTTTCACTGACAACATTTTGAGCATCAGTCAGCTGGCCAAAAGCTGACAAATGATTTTAATCTGATTTACTATCTGTTATCAGGGAATTTGCATCTACCATTTTCTAGATTCACTATTTTGTCTCTACCTTCTCAGTTAAAATTATAAGAGGGTTATTTATAATTGGTTCAAGTCATATGCATTAATGCATTTGCCAGAAAGACTCTGTTTCATAGGATTATAGTAGAGCGGTAGCCAGTGGGCATTATTCCTTGACCCCGAGGGCAGCCCTGTTCACAGTGACCTGAAAAATACCAGCCCAGTTCTTATCATGTTGGAAGGAATATTGAATTACATAAGCCTCAGAGTAAGAATGTCTGTTCTACTTTGCACATAATATCTTTTCACCATGACCCTGAACAGTTCTTTCTGTTGCAGTCACCTGAGCTGTGTATTTTGTTTTTTTTTTCCATATTGTTTACTGTTGCACAGAATTATCATTACTTAACATACTGCTCAGTGCAGGACTTTCAGGCACTCAAAGTGAACAGCTATCAATAATTCCTTTCACTCTTGTAATTTTCATTTCTGAGTGACTAAATATGCAGCATAATCCATATGTACTTATCGGACACTTTTCATGAGGGATAGCAGTAAATTAGGCTCTGCCCCATTTTGACAGTGTATTACTTCCATACTATTACCAACTCAGTTTGGGATCAAGTCCAGATATTCAGAGACCTGACAAAGTTAGAAAGGATTGATTGCTCCAAGGAGGGATGGCTGCTCTTCTTGAGACAGAGAATTATTAAATATATGTTAACCTGGTAGAATACAGGAGGACAGTCAATTACCCTGTGTTTCATGAGTACCACTTGGATCACACACACACACACACACACACACACACACACACACCATAGTAACATAATTTTACCCTTTAGATGGCACTCTGAGGGGGAAGCACCCCAGATACTAAGTGGATGATGTACCAGAAAAGTGCATCCTGTATTCAATTTGCTATCCCCAAACAGATGTCTGACTTCCAAGGAGATAATGGGTATAAAATTCTCCACTTTTCATTCCTTAGCAAGGAGATCATCAGGGTAAGAAGCAGAGATGACTGCAAGTTTGTGACCTTCATGAAATACCTCACAGATTGGCACCTGATAGACTGCAAGAGAAAATATTACTCCATTGATGCTGTAGAACTTGAAACATGGGGATATCAGTGGTAACCACTTTAAATGTCAGGACTCCTACTTCTGAGCCCCAAACATGGAAACTACATGGCTGAAAATCTGGACTAAACATATACTAAGTCTGTTTTTGACATTTATGGGACTATTCCCTTTTCTGTAAAATATAGTGATCATGGAGTTGGCATTCATAAGTCCAGGGATATGGAGACAAATCCTAAAAATCTCCTAAAAATCATGCTTTAAGAAAAAGAAGAGGAATGTTCAATACACACTTTTCTCCTGTACTTTTTTGTATTTTTCTTCTGTGTTTAAGGACTCTGCAATGTGAGTCTTGACATTTCAATATGGAGCTCCTATCAACCGTACAGCCTGTTACGTCACCTGTTAAATGTCATGTAAAATGCAGACCACAACATTAGCTGAGGAATTCTTCTCATATATTTTTTAAACTCTACTGTGCCTCAACAGTTAAGGTGGGAAGGTTGATAAGTGTTGAAGCTGCAGTGACAGAAAGATAGACATGATCAGTGTGGTGTGGAGATATAAGTGTGCAAGAGGGAAATGCAATTGAGTTGTGAAAAAAGGGGAAAGAATTTTCCAAAAGCAAGGCTAAAACTCATGTGAATTTTGCTTATTGTACCAGCAGGGGTTAAAAAGAAAGTTGTTTAAAAGGGGGAGTATGGGACATAATCTAATGATGATAGGATGGTCAAAGGTTTACTTTACTAGCCATTGGAAAAGTGGCACAGAAAGGATACTCCTAGAGACAAGAGAAGTAAACATGTCAAGTGTTAAGAAGGATAATAAAAGAATACAGATGGGGGTTAAAACTGGCAGTAATCAGGTCCTGTAAATTAGAGAAAGGAATATTCTAAAACGTGGGGGAGAAATAAATGGGTGGATTTAGGAAGGATCAGTACTGGAAATGAAAAGAAGAAATTATGAGGACCATACTTAAAATCCTTGCAGCAGAACTACAAGAGTGGATTTGGGTCGCTTTATGCTGAGTTCAAGGTTGCAGTATCTCATACTGTTCCCTGTACTCTTAGGTACAGTGATCTCAGAGTTAGTATGTATAAGTAGCTGGGGTGGGGGGAAAACCTCTCTCCAAAAATACTTTAGTAGTGCAACAGTGAGTTTTGAAATTCATTTTTTTGTTTCACTCACAGGTTAGTTTTCAGACAATTGGAGGGGGTACAATTTTGGGACTAACACTTGTAGGGAGTTGGAAGAAATGAAGGATGAATAAGAAAGGAGGGCAAACTGGTGTCTTATTTTTCCTTATGTTCTTGCGCTGAAGAAGTGCCTCTGAACCAAGTGTGCTAACTTGCTGTACCTACGTTCACTGCTTCTGTTAGTATAGTTTGTAAATGATATTTAATAAAGTATATAAATAAATAAAAATAAAAAAAAAACACAAGGTACATTGTTGCTAGTTTCATATTTGCTTCTTTGGGGGTGTATACGTTAATGAAATGACATTAACCATCATGATTTAACAGTTTAATTCTATACAGAAAGATGAAGTTTTCACCTCATTCTATCACCCACCACACCCAGCCCACCCTTAAAGTGCACTTAGAATGACTTCTTGAATGAGATTGAGAAACCAAATTCCTTTCTAGTTACTCACTCAGCTGAAACACTAAATCAGGTGAAAGATTTCTGTTTCAGATGAGCATTCCTGTCACTCATTCACTTGTGAAGACAATGGATTATTTTGCGGGCACAGTTAGACGGCCATATAAACTGAAAGCTACAGTGTGTAGTTCCTGAGTTAGCTGTACAGCTATCTGTGTCATACCATGAGCTACTGCTTCAGTAGGTAGGTAATTGTTTTCTTATGCACAGTGAAGGTATGTAGATGTCAGGAAAGCTGGCTTGGAGAAGACACAGCTGCTACAGACAGGTGTAAGTCCATGCCAGCAGACAAGTAAACGGAATAGTTACCGAATTTCACAGAACATTTACTGACAGCTTCATTATGTCTTACAGCATAGCTCTACAGTACTGATCTAGAAATAGAAAGTATGGAAGTCATTTTAGGTGTCCAGGGACATTAATTGTAGGATGCATAATACATAAAATTATTTAGAAACCTTGGCACCTAAGTCTGTAATAGATAGAGGCAGCTTGCAACTAACTGAACACTCATGCCCAATTCTGCATATGCCCCACAAAACAACTCTAGAGTATCAACCTGCCAGATACTTGGGAAGCAAGGCTAGACTTTAAGGCCCCACCCCCACCCAGGTTCGTTAGACTAGTACTCACCTATGACTGTGACAGTTTCCAAGCCCCTGTACAATTAAGATAGTCCATAGATGGTGAAGGAGCCTGAATGCTCAGAAGTGACACCTTCAGTCTCTGAATGCTTTCTCATTTCTTTAATAGTACCATACTACTGTTGTGTTCATTGGCCTTGCATAAGAGAGAAACTTGGGAAGTTCATTGTTACTCTTGTCATTTTTTTATTAGGTGATTGTGTTAGTCCTTCAACAAAAAGTGAGTTGGATGAGCTTCAAGAAGAGGTGGCACGTAAGGCCATAGAGCAAGAAATGCGGAGGAAAAACGAGCAAGAGAAGGAGGCAGCTATGGGCTTCAATCCATGGCCCAGCAAGTTTCTGGATCTAGATGAGCTGCAAAACCAGGGTAACAATCAATTCTCAGTCTTGCTTTCTCCTGCAGTCACTCTTGCCTGCAGTGATACTAATAGCTCTTAATGTCTCATATAAGATAATGAAGAATATGGTCATGTTTAAATGTAGCTGTGTCTTACTCCTTCTTTCTAAAACCTCTGGCAAAGACTAAATTTAATACATTATATTTAATCAGTAAGTACAGTATAAGTTTACCCCTATGTCATCTTTCGTAAGTTAGCCATACAGAGATGCCATGTCTGCAAACCTCTCAGTGCAAGAAATCTGGACAAAGCCAGAAAAAAATGGGGGGAACAAAGGTCCAAAAATAGGGAAATAATTTAAATATTGCTCCTATAAACTTAGAAAGTTGCTAGAATAACAAATTTTGCATAATTATGTATTTTCTGAAGGGTATAAAGTCTGCAACTCAAATGTTTGCCACTTAGTGACTTTAATTTTCAATAATTTTTTAGAAAACCACAAATTTTATGAGGAACAAACCAAATATATGAGGCAAAAATCTGTACAGTTGAGTATGCATGCCTGTGGACCTTAGAGTGGTATATTCTATATTTGGTTTATCAGTATAGATCCACAGATTTAGGACTTAATTGCCTACCCCAGTGGTATATCACTCAGATGGGTATTTTTTTTTCTTTTTATCTATGCCTCCAACTATTGATTGTCCAATTCATTCCTAACTGAGTAGATAGTTGATTGCAGGTGTTGTTGTCACCCTGGCAACCATCAAGGAGTTTCCTGCTGATGCCCCTAATCTTACTCCTTTGAGGCTTGCTGTGCATACCCACTAGAGTGGGGTCCTGCTGTATCATGTTTAGTATGATGTATCCTTCCTCAAGTGTAGAAATTAAGTCTCTACATACAGCACTTGGACATTGCTTGGCAGATCTGTGCACATATCCCGCCTTACAGGCTTCATGCTGTAGAACCCAGTGCCACCCAGTATCAGCGTGGCAGTAGACCAAGCCCACTACCTTCCATCAGTATGGATGAGCTAGCATTGCCTGCCAAATCCTATCCTCTTTGGGCTTCTTAAGCTTCTGGGTTATGCATGGATCTCCGGCTATCTGGGTCTCAGTCAGGGATTTTTTTCTCTGCACAGTGGACCCAGCTGACATTTATGGCTTTTTGCAGGTATATAAACAAAGTCAATATGAAATGACAGATTCAATGGTGCAGAATTGACTTTCACAGAAAAGCAATTTTCTAGCATGCAGAAACACATCTGTTTCTAAAGTTACCCTGAAATCAGCTTCCAACAGACATTGTTAGAATGTTTAGACGCAGAAGTTTTGACTTCCAAAAGAGTCAAAGAGAACTGCTTTCAGGCCATTGGAGACCAGCTTCTTAACTCTTGTTTCATGTATAATTCCTGATTCTTCACTTTCTGGATTTTCTTTGTGATTTGGTATCATGTGCTTGCATTCTGAACCAGTCATAAAGTATCAATGATTTTCTTTGGGGAGAATCACTCTCCTGAGCTATAGTCTTTTCTTGTTCTGCACTCTCATACAAGTACGTAACCATTGCATCCCATGTAAAGTCCTTATCCTAAGTACAGATTGCCTTATTTTTTAGAAAAAAAATATTAGTCCAGCATGATGCATCTAGAATGTTACTTTATTGCATTACAACACAAAATCTGGTGTAACAACAAAAACTGCTAAGGTACTTTGTGTTGGATTATAGCAGTTTGACTTGCTAGTTGTGAATAAGTCCTTTTGCTAGTATGGCTAGTTGCATTTTGTGACTGAGGAACAGAACTTTGTCTGAGTAACCTGTGAAAACAAGATGAATTAATTAAGATGGATAGTGATGCAGTAGTTAGCTCTACTGACTTAATGGTCTAGGGCAGGGGTCGAAACTCAAATGACCACTGGTGCTGTATGACGACTGGCAAACTCAGGCAAGGGACACATTCGCTATGACAAAGGAATGCTGGCAGTGTTGCTAAAAGAATAGTGTAGTCATTTCCTTGTCTATAAGTATGTCAATTTGAGGGCTACCTGAGGTCTCAGGGCCATTGATTTAGGGCCCAAGGATCGAGTTCAGCTTCTAGTTACGTTCTGTGTTTAGTTTTCATGCTCTTAATTGTGCCTGTGTAGCTGCTCTCCAGATATTGAAGTGAGATTTTCCTCTGGATACTCCAGTTTTCCCCCACATTCCAAAAATATATTTGACTACCTAATTTATATTGTTAAAATACAGGCAACTATAGCATTCCAAGTTCACAAACTGATGCTGAAGTTCACATTCGTTTAATTAAAGTAAAACAAAGCCAACAGTAAAAGGGCTGACCTGAATTTAAACATTCCGCCTAGAGGACATTTAGGACTGGTGCCTGCCTCCTAGTTCAGCTTAACCAGTCAAATTCTTACAGGCCACAACATCACCCAAAGGTCCACACCACCTCTCCTACAACCTACTGCATTGCTTTCCCGAAAAGTGCACTGTGTGGGTCTCTTGAGTTCATCAGAGGTGCTTTAGCTTTATATTTTTGTTGTTACTATAGTCTGTATAATTTAGTCAGTTACAAAGCCAGCCCAGTAGGACAGGAGGAGGACATGCATCTGCACTGCTTGCAACCCAAATTGAAGAACACACTCAAGTTGCCATTAGGAGTGGCTACAGGATAAAATGAAGTGGTCAGCAGCTAGCTATCCTGTCCTAGGAGAGGGTAAGGAAAAATCCACTGTCTTTGTGACCTCTGGTGGATATCAGGAGTCTCACAGGACATCTCAGATTTAATACTGAGGTGACAATGTCCTGGCATCATTGCACTAGCTGCTTCCACAGCTAGGATAATTGGCCAGTCACTGTGAGCATGATGGCTCCCACCCTCATAGCTTTTCATTGGGTCCCTTGCCCTGCAGGCCTAATACTGAGCACCACTAAGGTCAACTTACCATGGAGTCGGTGGGGAGGGGGTGCCTATCTAGCAAAGGGTTATGTGTAGGGTACCTGGAAAGGAGCAATTGAGGGATCCAGAAACAGGTGAACATTGAAGTTTGGCAAAACAACCTGTGGCTATACAGGGTCAGGTGGGGCTGGAGAAAAATAAATAAAACTTAAATCAGTTTCACTAGCTGTAACATCATAGTTTCTATCTCAAGTTTTATAATTTCATTAAATTATCAAGTTTTAGAGTTAATTTAATTAATAATATCTTCTTCTTCTTTCGGCTGCTCCCGTTAGGGGTCGCCACAGCAGATCAACTGTTTCCTTTCCTTCCTGCCTTCTGCATCTTGCTCTGTCACACCAACCACCTGCATGTCCTCTCTCACCACAAACCATATCTTAGGCCTTCCTCTTTTCCATTCACCTGGCAGCTTCATCCTTAGCATCATTTTCCCAATACACTCTGCACCCCTCCTCAGCACATGTCCAAACCAATGTAATCTTTCCTCTCTGGCTTTGTCTCCAAACCTTCCAACCTGGGATGACCCTCTAATATACTTATTCCTAATCCTGTCCATCCTCGTCACACCCAGTGCAAATCTTAACATCTTCAACTCTGCTACATCAAGCTCTGACTCCTGCCTTTTTGTCAGTGCCACTGTCTCCAACGCATATAACATAGCTGGTCTCACTACCTTCTTGTAGACATTCCCTTTCACTCTTACTGGTACTCGTCTGTCACAAATCACTCCTGACACTCTTCTCCACCCACTCCATACTGCCTGTACTCTCTTCTTCACCTCTCTTCCACACTCACCATTACTCTGAACTGTTGATCCCAAGTACTTAAACTCATCCACCTTCGCCACCTCTACACCCTGCATCCTCACCATTCCTCTATCCTCCCTCTCATTCACACACATATATTCTGTCTTAGTCCTGCTGACCTTCATTCCTCTTCTCTCTAGAGCATATATCCACCTCTCCAGGGTCTCCTCCACCTGTTCCCTACTCTCACTACAGATCACAATGTCATCTGCAAACATCATAGTCCACGGGGACTCCTGTCTGATCTTGTTTGTCAACCTGACCATCACCATTGCAAATAAGAAAGGGCTCAGTATACTTTATTTTATTTATCTGACCTTTGTTCACTGGGTTAGTCCCACTAGGCTAGTGGCATCTTTTCAGTAGAGATCCCAGCTGATATTTATACTACCAAGGGAAATTTAGCCAGGTCATCTGGGAACTTCCCCTACTCTTTCAATAGGTGCCATGGAATTTTATATCCACTTGAGCTACCACCACCTCAAGCAGACAGGACCTCAGTTTAATGTCTTATCCAAAGGATGCATTGAGCAAACACAAAGCAGTAAAATACTAAAATACAAAAACTTGTCTTAATTAAAAGAACAAATGGTCCCAAGTCAGATGGAGTATGTAAAATTCCAACTTTATTATGCCAACTATAAGAAAGGTTATGTGTCCATAAAGCTTCAAGACTTCATCAGAACAACCAGATAACATAAAACCACCTTTTATATAATAGCATGACCTATTAATTTGTCATGTGCTTAGTTTTAATTCCTTAATTAACATAATTAATTTTTAAGGAAACAACAACCACAGGAGAATCCTGCAGAATGAACCTATGTTAGCTGAGTTTAGAATGTAATACATTTGACCTATATGGAACTTAGACAAGACAGGAAAACTTAGAAAGAAATATAAAACCCTAAAAACTAATATTCCACATTACTTGTAAATAATTTAATTAAAACCATATTTGTAAAATATAAAGAATAAAATATATTATAAAATATTATATGTATTTGCCTCCTTTGTAAACTTCACTTTATACACATCTATTCAGCATTTTACTAAAACATTTATAGTATTTATTACTTAAAATATTTTTCATTATAATTCCTGTGCTTTAAACTTTAAAACAGGTAAAATGGACAAATGCTCGTTTATGCCAGGTGGGGTTGTTGCATTCAGTTTGAGTTGTCATAACTTTTCTCTTCCTTCGATTTCCAACTCCCACCAACCACCCCTGGGATTCCTTCGTATAATATCAGTAATACCAAATCTAAATTTGATAGATCCTGGACAGGTGACTGTATGTTTATAAAGAGCATTATTTAGATTATCTTTAGATATAGCACATAAATGCTCATAAATATATTTTCTCAACTGCCTCTCCGTTTTAACCACATAAAAATGTTTACATTTTGAACAAATAGCAATATAAATAATTCCAATAGTACCACAATTACTGCCATTTAAAAAAATCCTTTCCTTTCTGTACATAATGTTTTTCTGTGTATTTAGTCCTTGATGCTATGTTTGTGTGAGTGTGCGCTACATACTTTTGTTAAGCTGGTGTTACCCTACCAGAAGAATATAGCAGATCAGCCTTTTCAGAGGAAATGGCTTAATTGTAGCATAACGTAGTACATTGGCTGAGTCATGCAACTGATAACTGACACTTTTGCTCACTTGACATACCTCCTATGCTGCCTGTCCTACCTGCCATAGCTATATGGTGAATTTCCCTTATGTCTGGAGCTAGTCCTAACTGTGGGATGCCAGAGTGTGAAGGCTATGCTGTTACACTGCTTATCTTATTCTCCTTCAGTATTACAATTACAACCTGGGATTTGAGTGGAATCTGTAATGTGCAATACAATGGCATGGTTATTTATTTATTTCCAGAGAAATGCAGTTATGCTGGTCATCACCATAGTTGGGGGTGTTACAGTTTCCATTCTGTGGTGAATTCTTAGAGTTTTATGGTATTTCTGTCTGGCTTCATGGCTTCTTATTCAGGTGGTAGAAGCCCATTACAGCCAAGAAGGGCTTGCATATATTATGTCTGCAGTCGTTGGCAGTCCCTGAGCTGTATCTCATCCAAGCTCATAAATAAAATACACTCCTGTCATCTACTATTAGGGTGAGCACCTCAAATTTGAATCACTTGCACTGTAAGGGCTGTAATAACAGTTGTATAGTAACATGTATGCACTGGGCTATGATAATAAGCATCTGCTAGAAGCAGGTTACACACAGTGACATTTATGTGTTATTCCAACTGGATTTGTTTTTCTTCTGCAGGACGAAATGACAGCTTTGAAAAACCTATGCAGGAAGTAGACTCCATACTAGAACAATCTTCCCAGCTAGAACAGAAGGGGGATATGGCTTCAGCCCTCAGTCTCTGTAATGAAGCAATGTGTAAGTAATTACTTCCCTTTATGTCAGCTTTCAAAGCTGTTTGCTGAGCTAAGTGATTCAAATGCACCTCACCAACCCTTAGACATATACAACTAATACAAAATGTGTGGATGTTGCTCCTGCAAAGTCTTGGTCTGTAGCATGTCTCTTATGTTCTTGTTCTGCAGAATTGTTTCACTTACAACTATGTCTTTTGTCCTAAGCACTTGACAGTTTTTACAACTGTCTAAACAAGAAAATATTACTAGTATAAACCAACTCTCCCATTAAGACAAAAGCTTTGCTCACAGTGCAACATTTGGTCATACATGTACAAACAGCTGGCTGTGTATAGCACTCTATTTATCTAAAATATTAATTCTCCAGCATCCAGATGTGCAATGAATATTAAAAGACTGCCGTGTATAACATTTTAGAGTTATTGCTGTACTGCCATTTTGTTCAGTCCAGTTACTCGAATTTCCTTTCTAAAATAATCTTGATACTGTGTTAAAAGTTTGTTAAAGTATAGAGAAATAAGAATGGAGCTGTGGACTGATATCACAGTCTTCCATCAAAGGTAAGCATTTGCTAGATGCTCATTGTATAACTCACTGTTGCAGTAATGACTATTACTCTTGGGAACTTCTGCCACAAAATATTTAATGGCCTGGCTGACTTCCAGTGTTTTTCAAGGTTTCCACTTCTGATGTGGGAACGCACTTCCATCTGGGTGTCAAGATGCTGGCGGTATAAGAGGGACATCAGTTCACACCATCTTCAGTTCTTTCTTGCTGCAGGTTTGCTCAAGATTCATTGTTGTTGCATTGTCAGCCCATCAATGAAGTCTAGTTGCCAGTTCACATAAGTACATTAGTCGGCAAAATCTCTTCTTTATTCTACTGGGTTTTTTTGTTTGTTTTTTTTTGTTTTTTTGTTTTGCATAATTGCCTGTTTTAGCCTTTGGGCACAACAACTAAATGTTTATTCTCGACCCATTGGAATGTTGGTACTGTTGACGTACAGGTTAATGAACTGATCTATGGAGACCATTTACCCAACACATCTGTATATGACTGTGACATTGAGTTCACCTTATGCACTGTTTCTCTCCCAGAAGATGTGTCATTTGAAGAACCCTACACAGAGTAATGGAGATCTTCATATGGAAGGCAATGGAAGTTTTCCAGGCCTAGATAAGATGCAAAGAGTTTCTGGGCCTGCCTTAACACAAGCCATTATTCACTCCTCCATTCATGGAAAGCCTGGAAGATGTTTTTGTTACTGCATACTTAGTGCCAAATTCCCATCCTCTGCTCCCAGGAAGCCTGACTGCTTTTACAAGATTAGTGACTTCCACAGCTACCTTTATAATAGCCCTTTGATGGATCCTGATGCACTGCCAGTGGATTCCAGCAAGGAGAAATACTACAGCTCCCAATGGCAAGAAGAACAACATTTTGAAAGGGGTGGGAAGAAAACACTCAACTCTGCTAACCCTGGTCTTTAGGGCCCTTAATTGCCAGATCTGCATGTTGGAATACCAGGAGTCTCTCCTGAACCAGATAGAGAAGAAGGCTGAAGAAGTAGGCAACTAGGATCTGAAAGGCATAGTACTTTATGTATGTCTTCAGTGACCAGGTTGCTGAGCATGCCATTAAATGTGATTGTAATGCTGTGGATGCATCATACAGCATAACAGCTACTTGGTCAGTGTTAGAAATATGTCTGACTGAGGGCACATTCCCTACAAACTACATCAAAGTAGAACTTCCTAATGCTCTCTTGAATAAGGAACTTCTATTTGAACTCCCTAAGGAGATCATAGGAACATAGGAGGTTACTAGACTAATGGCTATGGGGCCCTTACAAGCCTAACCAAGAGTTTATCCCCAAAATGAAGACATTTGAGAAACTGGAGGGGAAAAGGAAAGACTATACAGTCTGGCAAACATTTTTTTTTATTTGTCTGCTTCCAAATATAGTAGAAATTTCTAAACAAAGAGTTGGCCAACCTAACCAATGCAAGATAACCAGAGGTAGCCTAAGGATAAGAATGTCACTGCAAGAACCATAAAGAAAAGACTGTGACCAAAGGGTCAAGACCCAGAGAAAGAACAGCTGTGACTTATCCAAGCTCCTCCCACTTCCCAACTCTAAGCCTTACTCCCTACCATCTCTTCAGTCTCCCTCACTTTCACAGAAAAAAGAACAGAGGTGTCACTTTGGCCTCTTCATAAAGCAGTGAGGGGCCATCATTCAGGACAAGTGAGTACTTCAGCTCTTAAGTTTGGAATACAGGCAACATTTTTAAGTTAACCAGAATTGTCCAGTATTCCTAAGTCTCTAGGAACTAACTAAATCAGGTCTCCCCTGCTATGAGAACTCTTGTTACACAGAGATATAGAGAGAGTTCCAGTAGAAGAAGAAGAAGGTAAATGTTCCTACTTCAGACAATTTCTTGTTCCAAGAAAAAGATGAGCATGGACACCCACCTTGGATTTGTCAAACTAAATAAATTTCCAAAACCCCTAAAAGTTAACATTGCAAGGCCTTCTACCTCTCTTATTCCTACAAGCCTACATGGTCACCCTGGATCTAATGCATTCCAACATTCACATGCCTTTAGCAAGGGTGAGCAGATATTTCCCCAGATTTGAAGCAGTAGTTTCCCTTACCAGTTTACTTCTTTGCACTTTGAGTTGTCTACTGCATCTAGGGTACTTATAAAATGCCTGGCTCCAGTAATTATCTACAGCAGGACAAAGGGCAGTTACATCTAGCCATACTTTGACAAGTGCCTGTTGATAAAGCCTCCCTAGATAAGACACAGAAGGCTCTAGAATTTATACTGGCTTCCTTCCAATTACTGGATCTCTCCATAAATCTATCAAAATCCCATCTAGTCCCCATGAGATGAATCCTTTTTCTGGGGGTACTGCCAAAGATAAAGTCCCCAGGTGAGATGCGCCAGAAGTAGGTCTTTTTTCCATCTCCTAAAATCAAATAGCTCAGGACTGTTTGCACCAAGATAGCAATTTTAAAGACCTGGGCAACAGATTCTTTCTCTGTTACTTGGGCAGATCTGCTTCTTTATGCCTTTTCTCCAAAACCCTTATTTCATATGATCCTGCAGAAAATAAAGACAACAGGTCAAAAATGCTGCCCATAGTACCCTTTTGGTACATGCAGCATTGATTTCCCTTCTACTGAACTTCGTTAAGGATAGTCAGTGCTATTACCTCAGAGTGTGGGTCACTTGACATAGAACAAGAGGGTCACTTATTCATTCCATCTGGAGGACTGTAAGGTTATTAGCTTTGATTATTATCTATCATTCCCTGTAGGCACATGCTTTTAGAAGATTTTTTTCAATTGTTTTAGGTTTATGGCTGAATACTAGGCTAACTGACATGCAGGATCTTTTTAAGCCTCACTAATAACCTGAGATCAGAATCAAACCCTGCACCTTGTGTCTAGGAGGTGAAGACCTTAACCATTATGTTGAATTGAATAAATGACAAAACATGAGTCTTCATAAGAAGAGCTTTCAAAAATAATAGAGTTAGAAGACTGAGCACACAAAGAAAACCTAAGATTGCTTGCTGTACCAGAGAAACTGGAAGGAATAGACTGCATTCATTTTATAAAATTAAAAATAAAAAATGGATTGGTGTTCTACTGCAGGATTTGATAATTGAAAGGGCACATTGTATGTATGCTCCAAATCTGGCCATGAGAAAGTAACCACAATCTATATTAGTAAAGATGCAATCATGCCGGCATTAAGTGCTGCTGTTGACAAAACTTTGACACAAGAGAAAAGTATTAGGAAGAGTGTTTGTGAAAAATGGTTATTCATTGTACACCAGGCAGAAGAGAAATAAGCTTATCCTGGCAATCAGGGACGTTGAGAAAAATGTGTGAGATTCAAGTTGCTAAGTCCATCTGCCTTCAGAATATTTTTCCTGGAGAATCAAAGATATTTGGGATCAAGAGTAGGCTTCTTCTTCTTTCAGCTTTTCCCGGTTAGGGGTCACCACAACGGATCACCTGTCCACTCATGATTGGCAGTGGAGTTTTACAGTGTTGAGTTGCCAGCCTGGCGCCCAACCTTCCACAGAAGGCACACACATGCACACACACACTCACACCTAGGGCCAATTTAGAGTGTCCAATCCACCTAGAGCATGTCTTTGGGATGTGGGAGGAAACTGGAGCACCCAGAGGAAACCCACGCGACCACAGGGAGGACATGCAGACTCAGCACAGAAGGCACCCCTGCCAGGGATCGAGCCGGAGAACCTCTTGCTGTGAGGTGGCAATGCTAACCGCTGCACCACCATGGCCACCCGATCAAGAGTAGGCTAAGGAGGAAATAAAAATGTTTGGACAGCAAAGAGTGAGTCAGCAAGCTGAAGGTACACCTTGCTTCCTAATCTTCTGACAGTAACAAAACCCATAAAGAGACTGCCAGTGAAACACTTTCCATTGTTACAAAGGAAAATGCTTCAGTGACAAAAAAAAAGCCCAGGAACTGACAAGAGGAATCAGGAGTTCCTTGGACTTGAACCAGGGACCAGTGTTGGAAAGTCAAGATAATATGGAAGACGACAAGCAACAATGTGAGAACTGTAATGCATCAGTCCCATCAGAAATAGTTTAAACATATGAATTGTGCTTCTACAAAATGTAGCTGAAACAGACTGGAAGTTTATTGACTGCATTAAACTGGTGGGAGAACTCTACAGCATGAACCCCACTTTATGCCATTAATATTTTGAAGGGCAGTAAAGGGATTGATGGAGTAACTGTAAGGTAAACATTTTTTTATTATTATGTGTATAAATGTCATGATGTAAATTGCATGTTATATTGTAAAACAGTTCTGTAGAGTATGCAGTTAGAGGTATTTTAAATTTGAGGTGTGGCCATTTTTTTCAGCGACTGGAGTATATGCTAGTGATTGCAAAGTACGACAGTACTTTTCTACGTGTCATCTGTCAAGGTTTTACACTCTAACAAGACAAAAAAGGCTAGAAGGAAACAAGTTAAAGTTGGTATAATGTGATTTCAGGCTGCTAGGTGAATGTAAAAGTGCATTCATTGATCATTTTTTATGTAGAGTTAAACATGATAATCCCTGCTTTTGGAGATGTAGATGTCTAGACTAATCTCCTTAGTTTAATTTTTTAAACAAATGAACTTAGAAAAAGAGAACATTATGAAAAGTATTTGTAAAGTAACTAGCTGTTTTTTCCATTACCACTATTAGCTAGAGACAAAGAGTGTACAGGTGCAGGCAATTAATCAAGAGAAGTCTGAACAGTGTGTTCTAAGTGAAATGTATAAGAGTTTTTTCTTGAATTTGCAAATTGACTTGCTGTTTTTCCACTAGCAGTGATTTTTTACTTGGCGATAAGGAACCTGTAGGTGTAAGCAATTAGTCAGGAGAGATCTGAACAGTGTGGTCTGACTGAAATCTACAAAGTAGAAAGTAATTAAGTTTAAAGTGATATTCACAAGCAGTTCAATGAAAGGAAGTGATGTTTGAAACTGCAGAGAGTGAATAGTTATATAAGGTGTTGCCCTTCCCATACCTTTAGGAGCTCAGTGAATTTAGTTTAGTTTATTTATTTAAGGATATCCATTGCACTTTTTCTTAAAGCTAACAATGTATTCTGAAAGAATGTACATTGTTTTTCGGTTCCCCTTCACAATCTCGAATTACTGAAAACTCGAAAATTCAGTAACTCGAGACTGTAAAGTCGAACCAACAAAAATCCCGAAACCCACAAGCACGAAAACAAAAAACCCTGAACATACAGAACACAACACGCACACCATACAACCCACATCACCTAAACTACAAGCCCTACACTACATGCACGCAGGGGGGCAAGCCCCCCTGCACCCCCCCATGAGGGGGGCTGCACCCCCCACACCCCCCAACTTATATATTATAACTACAATATCGCACTAATACACAAAATAAAAAACACTACACAGACATTTTACACTGCCTTGCACACACACACAAATACAGACACATCCAACAATCACACTCATACTCCCACCTCCCTCCCTACCCTAACACACACACACAACTTACAAAGCACACACATACACTCACTTACCTCCACTTCCGTAAAACATCCCGACTCACACACTTCCCCTCCTTTAGCTGACATGCATAAGTGCGAATTCGAGATATTTGAATTTGTGCTTATGCATATTCGCGCTTATGGGCTTTCGACTTTACAGTCTCGAGTTACTGAATTTCGAGCATTCAGTAATTCAGGATTGTGATGGGGAACCTGTTTTTCAAATCTGGAAGGTGAATAATAATAAGATAAGAACATATAGCAATCTGTGTAAGTGGGAACACAGGCTCTGAAATGTCCTTTAGCATGGTTAACATTATATTTGGAATAGGTAATGCTTGTGGGTATAGTTTTCATTTGGAGCAACTGATTCTATTTGGAGGGATAATTTTCCTTTTCGAAAGGTATATATACATGTTCATTGTGTTTCACTGTTGCAGTAATAACTATATAGGTTTTCCTTGCTGTGGCAGCCCTTGGCCAGCCTGAGTACCAGAGATTTAACTTCCTCCTGCTGGGCTGGCAGATGCCCTGTACCTTGACATCAGGATGCCTGGGTAGTAGGGTTATCAGCTAGAGACACATACAGTGTATTGGTCAGTTTGAAGACCAGAGAGCTTCTTTAAAGCTAAGTGCCTAGTTGGGGAAAAAAATCCTTTTTTATTGTATGTACTAAGATGAGTACTAGGACTAATATATTTCTTGATTGTGGAAAACAGATTCGACATCTGGACTTTCACTGACTTTGCTTAGGCCCAAATCCAATTTGTCCTTATTGTGCTCATTTTAATAAGTGTACAATTCATTGTAGGGCCAAGTCTATTGCACAGTATTTACAAAAAAAAGGGTATGAGAAATCCTCTTTTGATCCCTCTAAAATCATAGGGCGAAGCATCCACTACCACACAGGGGCAAGACATCCCATCTTTGTCTTCAGCCAGAACACCCAGACTTGTGATAATCAAAAGGACAGAAAACACATTTGCAGTCCTTTTCTAAGACTGAGGAAGTGTCAGAGACCATGTTGCGTGCCCTTTGGAGCCTGACTTGCCTCCTGACCCCATATGCCTGCACAAGTCAAAGGACAAATGCTGTTGGTGGGGTCTGAGATCAGATTGCAGACCAAGGTTTCCAACTCCCATTTTAGAGATCCAGATAGATAGGGCAGAATCCTGAGAACCTCTGAGGGGTTATTATTAAAGTGCACAGGTCATGGCCACCCGCCCAGATCATTGTCCCAGTACTTCTGACACCACACGTAGGACCAAACCTAAAAGGATACTTTCAGCCATGCCTCAGCCTAGGGGCCTTAGGCTTCCAACCTCAACAGTCCTACTACCAGCAGGATCTGCTTAGACTGGTTGAGGGTTTACTTAGTATTGTAGTTTCCTGCTCCTACAGAATCTGTTTCTTTGAAAAGAAAGACAGACCTTTCCTGGGGAATCCTCAGATTCTTATGATTCTGATGAAGATGATTTGGCTTATGTAGACCAGTTGTCCACAGGCTGATATGCTGATTCGGATACAGAGGACATCCTAGCCTCAGCTTCATCACCCGAGGGCTTCAACTTTGGTGAATTCTTCATAAGATGAGAGTATTTCCATTGGGAGGCTCAGCATTACACTCTAAGAAGAGGGTGAGAGAATTTCCTAAGCTTCCTGAGAACAGTGAATTTACTTCCATGCCTAATGGACCCCGACACCAGGAACCCAACAGTGAGCAACCATGATTCAGATGGTCCCAGTCCCCTCTCCTTTAAGTCCCACCCCAACCCCTTTTACCCCTCTTTCCCCTTCTCCACTAAGACTAGGAGGAAAGTTGGCACTCTTCTTTGAATAATGGTAAAAGATTACCCAAGACAAATGGATGTTCAGTATCACCAAGTCAGGTTACAAACTCTCCTTCACTTCCCTTCCAAAGCATGTTGGCATTCCTTCCATTCCTACAAATCAGCTTAAAGGGGCTCAAATCTAAGTAGATCTGCTCCTGCAGCAAGGCTCCATAGACAAAGTACCCTGTCATGAAAGGAAAACGGTTTATTTATCAAGGCCCTATCTTGTCCCAAGAAAAGAAGGAACCTGAAGGCACATTCTAGACTTTTCAAAACTAAACAAATTTCTTATGTTTGCAAAATTCAAAATTTTCACTTTGCAAATGCTTCTACTGTGCTTGTTCCAAAAGCCTACATGGTCACCTTGGATCTAAAAGATGCTTGTCTACATATTCCCACAGCACATTCACACAGGGAGCAACAATGCTTCAAAGCAGGTGAAAATCATTATCAATTCTCAGCTCTGTCCTTTGTCTCATCTACTGCACCCAGGGTTTTCACCAAATGTCTGGCTGCAATAATTGCCTACTGCAACACCAAGGGTATTCAAAACTACTCTTATGTTCTTTCTGGGTGCCTTGCTAGACACAGATCAGCAAAGAGAAAGGATAGCTTTCCTAACTACCTACTTCTAATCTCTAATTTATTCCAGCATGGGAGGTAGACCTCTGTGGCTAATGGCCCCATACATCTTAATGGTTCCTCTAGCCAGGCTACACATGAGGAAAATCCAGTGGTATTTGAAAAATGTTTGGAATCAACACAGCCAATCTCTCAGCCACAAAATTTCATTTCTACCTTATCTAAAAAGGGAGTTACAATGCTGGATATCAACTTGCAGTCAGAAACTAGGGGTACCTTTCAGGATCCATCAACCATCTCTGACTCTAACCACAGATGCCTCAGACCTGGATTAGGAGCACACTCCATCTGCCTTTAAGCTCAAGGAAAATGGGAACAGAATTTCCTGAAAAACACATAAATTGAAAGGAAATGATGTCTGTACTTAATGGCATTGTAGCTTTCAACGAAACCTAGAATCCAGAGTCTCTGCTAATACAAACAACACCGCAGTGATGTGGTATATAAGCAAGCAGGGAGGTACTCACTGTTACCCTTTCTGCTGCCTAACCATGTCCTTTTGGGACTCAGCACAAACCCTGGCCTTCATCTTTTAGCTGCGTACCTACCGGGGGAAAACAACTCACTTACAGATCACCTCAGCCAGTCAGTGGTGGACCCTCATGATGGGACCTTAAAAATCTTCCAACTCATCTCTCAAGTTTTGGGTGTACCAGAAGTAGACCTTTTTGCTTTGCACCAAAGCTACTAGCTACAAAATTTTGCATAAGGGCCAAAGATTCAAAGGCCTTGAGGACAGATGCCTTCTCCCAGAGTATAAAGGATTTGTCCAGATAAAATCACTTCAGCTAGCAGATCTAGGGGACTCTCTCTCTCTGATACCCTCGCTGAGGGAGGAATAAAGACAACTCGATGAAGTTTCCAGTAGTTTATTCAGTTACGCAGGTAGATGAATGAGTGTTCTTGTTGTATTACATTACATTCAGCAGGTCAGTTATTTGAAGGCAGTTACAGACAATGGTGGGAGGGTTCATGGGAGCTGATTGGAGGAAAAATCGGGTTGATAGAAAAGGAAGGAACCAACCCCAAAGCTTAGAGGTTAGTTCCTTGTTTGAATATTCCTGAAAGACCAGTGAGGGTCTGCCAGCTCAGCAGCCTGTAAAGGTGTTTTAACGTTTATTTGTAACTTCTAAAAACAAAACATGACAACACACTGAAGAAAGTTTAATTTCCTTGTCCATATTGTATTTCAAATCCATAAAAAAATTATCAGTGAGATAGTGGTTATTGCTCTAATTAAGATTGCTGAGTTTGTAGCTCCCATGTCAAAGGCTGTATTCGGCGCTCATTGACATTAATTTAAATAGGAGCTCTACATTATATCCATTTCTACTTCAGACTAACAAATAAGATTCACAACTTGTAAGCAAACATGATTATACTTTCTAAAGTTGCTGGAGAGTAATGTTTCTGCCTTGAGGCCTTGCCGTAAGGCCTTATGTATGTAATTGTAATATCTTTGTTTTATGGCATGGGAAATGCCTGAAAAAGGGTCTTGCACCAGACCACTCATCCAGTTAATAAACAAACAAAACAATAAATGCATAAACACTAAACCAAGGACCCGTCATGGAGGGTCCTTGATGTTAAGTCATGATTTACACTCCATTTTTATGGATCTTGATCCTTACTTTCGTTTGGTTAATTTAAATGTTTGCATGTCTAATCATGAATAATAAGTGTCCCTATGAACCTATTAGGATGGGAAGACTTTTGATAAGTTTGGGAAAAGGTGTATGCTTCTGCAGCTTTAATTTTTAAGGATTGAGGGTTGGCATAGTGGTTAAGGTAACCTCACAGACACAAGATACAGGGTTTGATTCTTACCTTAGGAAGCAAGGCTAGGCTTAAAAAGGCCCCCTGAGAACATTATTCAAGTTATCACCTACAGTACAAGCCAAGTTACAGATTTCCAGTCCAGGACTCATAGCCACATTCCCCATTTCATGGAAAAACATGATAATGAGAACTGTCACAAGTGCCAGTATATTAAGCCAGCTATAAAGCATCAAGGGATGGAATGGCTGCTAGTGCAGTTTGCATTGATGGTGATGGCTGATAGCTGTTCGTAAGTAGACTGGTGGAGTGGTCCTGCTCAAACTGAAGCATCATGACAAGGACAAGCCCTCAGAGGGTAAAGCGAGATTTGAATCTCTTCAAAGTAATTTTGATGATAACCCAATCCCTCAGACCTTTCAGATGATTAATTTTTCCTCAACTAATGAGGATTTGAGCCCTTCAGTCTTCAGCTTTGGTTGACAACTGTGAGATTAAGGGAAGCATGCTTTCACCTCCTGCCTTGGATCAACCTTATGTTTGGATCAGCAGTTGGATTAAATGATTTACTAGCCTGAGCTTGATGATTAATTTCTTGAGTTATCTGGTATTTGTGTCCAGGGACTTCTCCACAGGAGTCAACTCCCAGGCCCATGTATGCCAGCAAACCTCAGATGATGAGTGTCTTTCTGGTGATGCCATGCCAGGGGTTACATCTCAGGGCCTAGACATCAGGCAAATGTTTGATGCCTGACTGAAGCATAAGCCACAGATATGGGAGCACATCATTAGGGAGTTCATCCTGAGGACCAGGCCAAGGCCTTTCTCTTTCCTTGGCTAGCATGCAGTCCAGAACCAGTTCTGGTCTCATAACACCTGGTGCTGGTCTATCATACGCTTACCCCTATGCAAATTCACCCATTGAGTAGCAAGGGTGGTGGAACTCCTTCACTGTCAGGGTCTTGTGACAGTTCAGAGAACCTCAAAGACTCTGTATCAGAGATGGACATGGATAATAAGTTCACTCTCTTACACTTCTGTACTAAGGGACCTTAGGCTTATGAGGAACAGTTGAGACTTGTTTTTAGCCCGTATTCCCTCTTTCCAAAACTACCAGGTGAAATTTCCTGGGAAGAAGCCTGAGCAGCCGTGAATTGTTTTGGCCCTTGAGTCTTTTATTAGTGACGCCATTACAGCAGCTTAGCATCAGCTGTATTCTTCCTTGCTGGACCCAATTAAAAAAATACAGTGCCCTTTATGAGGCACCATTTCATTGGATAGACCAGCTTAGCAAGCAAACAAGGTTTTCTGAAAGCAGGAATCCTTTTCTCATTCTCAGGTGTCTCATCCATTTGGGGAAGGGCAACACACCTTTTCCTGGCTAAGTCCACCCGTCTTACCAGACTAGATGAGCTAAGTTCTGTATGATTTGAAGAGAATTGAGAATGGTACAGGCTGCTCTCCTTTTCCTCAGCTGAGGCCTGGCTAGATGATTGCCAACTACTTTTAAATGCTACAAAATAAATAAATAAATAATGATGTTTTTACCCAAGTGTCTAACAGGATTAAATGAATCCTTTAACATCACATCAGCCAATTATACCTCAGTTGAAACAGCTTCCAACCCAAAGCTTCTTGGTGCCTTAGTTGATGATAACTTAGAATATGATTAACACATCACTCAAGCCATCAAGAAAACTCACCAAATGTTGGTGGTGGTCTACAGAAACATACCCTTTCTTACTAACTACTATAGGAATTCTTTAGCAGCATCTTATCTTCTCCCTTAACAGCACTCATCCTGACTAACCTTCACTCACCTTAAAAAAATAATACATATGTACTTTTATCTCAACCTCTTCACTATCAGAACTTTTCCCACTTAACGTTTTTCTTGACTGTTTCTGCTTATGCCCTTCCTCCTCCTCCTCTGTTTTCTGTTTCTGCTCTAGTGACATCCTATCTCATAAATGTCAGTGTACATATACTGAACATACGTGCATTATCATTTTCCTATATATCTGGCTATTACATGTTAACAGGTCTTTGCCTTAATACTAACTGCAAAGTAATGCTTAAAGTCTTTATTTTGTGTGGAGCTTTTCTCCCCTAGATCTCCGCTGAAAATGGGACTTATGCCCAGTCAGACTATCCTGTTAAACAAAAGACAATAACTAGCTAACTAACTAACTAACTAACTACAGTGCAATGAAAAAGTATTTGCCCCTTCCTGATTTCTTAATTTTTTTGCACGTTTGTCACACTTAAATGTTTCAAATCATCAAACAAATGTAAATATTAGACAAAGATAACCAAAATAAACACAAAATGCAGTTTTTAAGTGATGATTTTATTTATTAATGGAAAAAAAAACTATCCCAACCTACATGGCCCTATGTGAAAAAGTAATTGCCCCCTAAACCTAATAACTGGTTGTGCCACCCTTAGCAGAAACAGCTGCAATCAAGCGTTTGTGATAACTGTCAATGAGTCTTTCACATAATTGTTGAGGAATTTTGGCCCACTTTTCTTTGCAGAATTGTTTTAAATCAGCCATATTGGAGGGTTTCCTAGCATGAACCGCCTTTTTAAGGTCATGCCACAGCATCTCAATTGAATTCAAGTCAGGACTTTGACTAGGCCACTCCAAAACCTTCATTTTGTTTTGTTTTTTTAAGCCATTCAGAGGTGGACTTGCTGGTTTGTTTTGGATCATTGTCCTGCTGCAGAACCCAAGTGTGCTTGAGCTTGAGGTCACGAACTGATGGCTGGACATTCTCCTTCAGGATTTTTTGGTAGAGAGCAGAATTCATGGTTCCATCAATCACAGCAAGTCATCCAAGTCCAGAAGCAGCAAAGCAGCCCCAGACCATCACTCTACCCCCACCATGTTTGACTGTTGGCATGATGTTTTTTTTCTGAAATGCTGTGTTACTTTTATGCCAGATGTATCTTGGTGCACACCTCCCCAAAATTTCAACTTTTGTTTCGTCAGTCCACAGAATATTTTCCCAAAAGTCTTGGGGATCATCAAGATCTTTTTTGGCAAAAGTGAGACGAGCCTTTACGTTCTTTTTGGTCAGCAGTGGTTTTCGCCTTGGAACTCTGCCATGCATGCCATCTTTGCCCAGTCTCTTTCTTATTGTTGAGTCACGAACACTGACTTTAACCGGTGCAAGTGAGGCCTGCAGTTCTTTATATGTTGTTCTGGGTTCTTTTGTGACCTCTTGGATGAGTCTTCGTTGCACTGTTGGGGTAATTTTTGTAGGCCGGCCACTCCTGGGAAGGTTCACCACTGTTTCATGTTTTCTCCATTTGTGGATAATGTCTCTCACCATGGTTTGTTGGAGTCCCAAAGCTTTAGAAATGGCTTTGTAATCTTTGCCAGACTGATAGATGTCAATTACTTTGTTTCTCATCTGTTCCAGAATTTCTTTAGATCGCGGCATGATGTCTTTATTTTTTGGATCTTTTGGCCTACTTCACTTTGTCTGTCAGGTTCTATTTAAGTGATCTCTTGATTCAACAGGTCTGGCAGTAATCAGGCCTGGGTGTGGCTAGTGAAATTGAACTCAGTTTTTTCCAAAAATGTGATTAACCACAGTTACTTCATGATTTAACAAGGGGGGCAATTACTTTTTCACATAGGGCCATGTAGGTTTGGATAGTTTTTCTCCTTAATAAATAAAGTCATTACTCAAAAACTGCATTTTGTGTTTACTTGGGTTATCTTTGTCTAATATTTGTCTAATATTTAAATTTGTTTGATGATCTGAAACATTTAAGTGTGACAAACATGCAAAAAAATAAGAAATCAGGAAGGGGCAAATACTTTTTCATTGCACTGTAAATAAATAGGTAAAAATGGTGTTAAAATGTAGGAAACATGATAAAATAAACGTTTTTCTTTTTTAGTCTGTGTGCGCTGTTCTCACTTAATGTGTAAAGCATAGCTTTCCATGGGAGCAAATGAAAATGGAAGTAGGTTGCCAGTTCTTTCTTTAATATCACACACCTACAGACAATGTAGACCCCTATTCACCTACTGCATGCCTTCAGTGTGTGGGAGGAAACGAGAACACCCAGAAAAAAAAAACATGCAAACATAGGGAGGACATGCAGACTCAGCACAGAAAGTACCCCAGCCAAAATCTGAAACGAAAACGTCTTACCTTCACAGTTTTGTAATTCTTCTTCTTCTTCTTTTGGTTGCTCCTGTTAGAGGTCGCCACAGTGGATCATCTGTTTCCATTTCTTCCTGTCCTCTCCAGTTTGCTCTGTCACACCAACCACCTGCATGTCCTCTCTTACCACATCCATGAACCTTATTTTAGGCCTTCCACTTTTCCTGTTACCTGGCAGCTTCATCCTTAGCATCTTTTTCCCCAATATACTCTGCATCCCTCCTCAGCACATGTCCATATCAACATAATCTTGCCTCTCTGGCTTTGTTTCCAAACCTTCCAACCTGGGCTGACTCTCTAATCCACATCTTTAACTCTGCCACATCCGGCTCTGACTCCTGCCTTTTTGTCAATGCCACTGTCTCCAACCCATATAAAATAGCTGGTCTCACTACCCTCTTGTAGACCTTCCCTTTCACTCTTACTGGTACTCGTCTGTCACAAATCACTCCTGACACTCATCTCCACCCACTCCATCCTGCCTGTACTCTCTTCTTCACCTCTCTTCCACTCTCACCATTACTCTGAACTGTTGACCCCAAGCACTTAACCTCATCCACCTTTGCCAACTCTACTCCCTGCATCCTCACCATTCCTCTATCCTCCCTCTCATTGACACACACATATTCTGTCTTAATTCTGTTGACCTTCATTCCTCTTCTCTCTAGAGCATATCTCCACCTCTCCAGGGTCTCCTCCACCTGTTCCCTACTCTCACTACAGATCACAATGTCATCAGCAAACATCATAGTCCATGGGGGCGCCTGTCTGATCTCATCTGTCAACCTGTCCATCACCATTGCAAATAAGAAAGGGCTCAGAGCTGATCCTTGATGTAATTCACCTCCACCTTAAACGCATCCATCAGTCCCACAGCAGACCTCACCGCTATCACACTACCCTTGTAGATATCCTGTACCACTCTTACATACTTCTCTGACACTCCCAACTTCCTCATACAATACCACAACTCCTTTCTATCCCTATCATATGCTTTCTCTAAGTCCAGAAAGACACCATGCAACTCCTTCTGACCTTCTCTGTACTTCTCCATTAACACTCTCAGAGCAAACATCGCATCTGAAGTGCTCTTTCCTAGCATGAAACCATACTTCTGATCACTAATCATCACCTCCCTTCTTAACCTAGCTTCTACTACTCTTTCCCATAACTTCATGCTGTGACTGATTAATTTAATCCCTCTGTAGTTACTACAACTCTGCACATCACCCTTATTCTTAAAAATCAGTACCAAAACACTTTTTATCCATTCCTCAGGCATCCTCTCACTTTCCAAGATTTCATTAAACAATCTAGTTAAAAACTCCACTGCCATTTCACCTAAACACCTCCATGCTTCCACAGGTATGTCATCTGGACCAGCAGCCTTTCCATTCTTCATCCTCTTCATAGCTATCCTTACTTCCTCCTTGCTAATCCACTGCACTTCATGATTCACTATCCGCACATCATCCAACCTTCTCTCCCGCTCATTCTCTTCATTCATCAGCCCCTCAAAGTACTCTTTCCATCTGCTCAAAACACTCTCCTCGCTTGTGAGTACTTTTTCCTCATTATCCTTTATCACCCTTACCTGCTGGACATCTTTACTAGCTTGGTCCCTCTGTCTAGCCAATCGGTACAGGTCCTTTTCTCCCTCCTCAGTGTCCAACCTTTCATACAACTCTTCATATGCCTTATCCTTAGCCTTCGCCACCTCTCTCTTTGCCATACACCTCATCTCCTTATACTCTTGTCTACTTTCTTAATCTCTCTGACAGTCCCACTTCTTCTTTGCCAACCTCTTTCTCTGTATACTCTCCTGTACTTCCTCATTCCACCACCAGGTCTCCTTGTCCTCCTTCCTCTTTCCAGATGTCATACCAAGCACCTTTCTAGCCATCTCATTTACTAGCTCTGCTGTAGTTACCCAGCTATTCGGTAACTCTTCATTGCCACCCAGTGCCTGTCTTAACTCTTCCCTGAACTCCACCTTACAATTTCCACCATTTGATCACAGTTTTGTAATTATTGATGTCTATTATTTTAATACTTCTGGGATCGTCCATGGGGTTCCTATTACGTTATCAAAAGATAACGTAATCGAATGGCCAAAACATTGAAACGGACACATTTCGAAGTTTGAATTGTGGGATTGCAGTGCAGTGAAGATTGGGATATTTGCCCTTTCCTCACTGTAGTGCGATCACAGAGTTGGAATATATATTTAGTGGGGAGTATGGGGGGCACAGCCCCCCACAATAAAAGTTTCGAAATGCGGCCATTTCGATGTTTCGGACATTCGATTACGTTATCTTTCGATAACGTAATATGAACCTGGTCCATGTGGCTCAGTATTCTACCATAGGGTTATAAATATGTGTATGTTAGAGAGTAAGAGATTTGTGTGATGTATTACATGTGTTCTTGTAGTTTCCTTAGTTGAATGTTATTCCTGAGATTTAGTCAAGCATATCCAGTTCTCTGTTGAGCTGGGAATGCAAAAGACAGCAGTGGAAAGCAAGTTGACTTGATGGGTGCTAATAATACTTATGCACTCTAATGTCATTTACTGTTGGGACATGATATGTATGCACATACAGTCAGCATGGGTAGGGGTGATAAGAACACATTTTGAAATCCATTGCCTTGTGCTTTGGCCAGTATGGCAAACCCCTTTCCTCTTCAGCAAAAGTATGTTTTAACAGAATAATAGCCTCTTCTGGAGCCTTTACAAGGAGATTGAATATAGGACCATTCTTGAAGCACCTGCTTGGGCATCTGTACACACCTTTATAAAACATTACAGAGTGAATGACTATTCTAGATCCAGGACAGCCTTCACCAGATCAGTCCTTTTTGGGTTTACTGGACAGTTCTTCTATTCAACATCCTTCCACCCTTCTTTCACCTTAAGCTTTGGGAATCACCAAACAGTGTATAATACTGCAACAGTGATTTCAGTCAAGACATAGTAAAGCCATGTAAGAACTTAACAGTAGATGTCCTACTGATCACAGTTGCAGTATTTCTTCCCTACCTACCTTCCTCGCCATTTATTTTCATAATTAATAACAAAAAAATAATGATATCTCAGGTTAGGTACAGTGTGAGATAAATAGACATCGACAATGAATTTTCCCATCTCCCAACTTGGCATATTACACCGTACCCCTCAGTAACAGGTAGAGCTCCCAGTTATGAAATTATGAACATCTAAATATGAAAATGTTAGTGTCATTTCATTAATAACTCCCTGTACTTCCTAATACTGCCTATTATTACCTGGTAAGTCACTTAGTTAAAGAAACCAGGCCCATAAATGATCTGAAAGCCATAAGGAGCTCTGGGTGTGAACTAAAAGCACAAATAATGCCATTACAGGCTTGAATGAGTTAATGTACAAAGCCATGTGTGTTAGATGGCAAGTTGCAACATTGTGTGCCTTAATGTTTTGTACAAGACATTTGTCTACCTGTGCATCACACAGCTTTTGTTGAATTAGTGCAGTTATAAAAATATAGGTAGTAGTCATAACTGCTTTATCAAAAAAGCATTTATATCTCAGAATATCTTTACGTAACCCACCATGTTTTAATATCATTTAGTAGCATCCATTGCTTGAATACACCACTGCCACCGCATCCCACTATATTTTTGCATTATTAATATAAACATGAAAAATGTCATGTTTTCATAAGTTTTCACCAACACTCCAGAACGTCATCTCTGTACATTCTACTTTGATCATGTGAGTATGTGTGCTTAGCAAATCATGTCAGCTTGTAGATATCACCTTGCTGCCTTAGTTTTATGCAAGTACCTTTAACAGAACTTCAGAAGTTATGCTTTAAATACAGTGACATTTATGCTCATTTCAGGAGTACAGGGAAGTCTGCTATAAACACAAGTATACTCTTACAGGTTACACAGCACCTCTGCTTTCCTGATGACTATACTCTTGTAGGAAGCAGTAGTTAACAGGAGAATCCCTTTCCCCATACACATCAGGTTGCAGTGGTTCCCACTGGTTTAGTAGGTGCTATTGATAGTGCTGCATGGGCACATAAGACAATTAAATATCACAACACTTTGTAAGATGCAGTCCCAGCAGAAATTGGAGGTTTGGACACTGGGGTACAGAAGCCACACAGGTGCCCAGGTCTTCTGTAATGGGTTATAGAAAATTCACTGAAGAGTATTTTGTATTGCTGCAGCATGAAACCCTGTCCTAGTTCTAATCATTGCTCTACATTCTTTAGTTTGAAAGAAAGAAAAAGAGCAGCTCTGCTCTACTATCAGGTGGAACACTAAGCCTAGCCTCAGAGGTACCAACGCACATCTCACCCACTAGCCATTTCCAAGTGCGACCTCTTTTCCTGACCATATAAATTTACCTAACACTATGGACAGACAATTTCCCACAGTTTCCCTAGCCAGCTTGGTTGACAGGGGCATCCTGAGGCAGTGTAGCAACTGCCTCATGTTCACCAACAACCTTCTACTCTAAGTCCACACAAAGTCAACATCTCAGAGATGCAACTATATTAAGAACCTTGAATCCATGCTGTCTTACACACCAGTTAGTGCATATGACAATGAGCGGATTCTCAGCAACCACACCTCATCTCTTACTCCACCCAAACCCACATCACACATGCCTACATAGGTGGAGGTCCTCACCAAAAACATATCTAAACATCAGAGACCTCCCAAACACAAACAAAAGCAATGCCACACATAATACTTCCACTGCAGTACACAATACACAATAGTAACTCACTTACCAGTGTCTCACCTGTCAAGTCCTTAAGGCAAACCACAAAACCAAACATATTAGTCATAGGTGATTCCATCGTGAGACACACTGATATCCTTCTCACAAGGCTGGATAAGGAAAAGGTCATGGTCAGCTATTTGTCAAGTGCCAGGATACTGCATATCACACATGTACTCAAGTCTGTCAACAGCAGGTACTTTTATGACTCCGTCATAGTCCATGTTGGTGTGAACGACTTGAGACATACCTCTCTGGACTATATGAAGAGAGACATGACTCAGCTCTCAGACTGTGTGTATCAGGCTGGTATGTCCCTAGCTTTAAGCAGCACTTTGCCTTCACCTAGGATGAGGCCTCAATACAAACAGAAAATGACTGACTTCAATAATTGGCTTAGTTTCTGGTGTCATTCTAAGGGGATCCAATATCTGTCAGGCTGGGATGACATGGCTGACAAACCTCGATGCTTTGCCAGAGATGGTCTTCATCTCTCACCCCTGGGATTTCGGCTACTGGCTAAGGCTCTTGCCACCACCCCCATAGTGCATTTTTTAGGCAGTGTCTCAAGGACAAAATTCCCGATGTAAAAACTCCACCTAAAAACAACCTCAAGGTTACTCTGCTAAATGCTAGGAGTCTTAACACGAAACTGTACTCACTGGAAGCAGTCCTCACCTTGGAAGATACAGACATTTGTGCAGTCACAGAGACCTGGTTCAAGGCTGTGGAGAGCACCCTTGCCATACCGGGTTATACCTCTTCCACACGTTCAGACCAGAAACTTGAAGGCATGAAAACTAAAGGAGGCGGTGTTTCAATATTCATTAAAGATAAATACACCTCCAGATTGGTTAAACAGTATGATTTCCTGGAGATACTTCAGGTGCAATTAACTGTTGGTAGGACACCTATTCAAGTCATTGCCAGCTACAGGACCCCCTCCATGAATCAGAACACCTACTCTGCCTATTTGAATCTACTTGAATCTATCAAGATACATTCGATCACCATGGTTTTTGGTGACTTTAACTATCCATTCATTGACTGGGCACATTATTTGTGTTCAAACTCACTTGCCCAAAGGTTCCTTGACTTTGTTAACTCCAGTGCCCTGGAACAGCTGGTTGACACCCCCACAAGGGATGCCAACATCCTGGATCTGGTGCTTAGCAATATGGGGGACTACTATAGCACCCCCACTGTGAGGTCTTCCCTGGCAAGATCTGACCACAAATCAGTCTGATTTGAAGTAACTGTCACATCTGACCCCCCCCCCCCCAGCAGCAACTAAACTAAAAAACTTCTCCAAAGCAGATTATATCCTCTTACGGGATAGTATAAATAGCTTTACCGCACCTCCCTCCTCAGATGGAACTGGCAGCTATGCTGAGTTCTACACCAATGCTTTATACAAGCATCTGTATAACTGTATTGACTCAGCCGTGCTTGATAGAACCAAAACAAGCTCCTTAAGAAAGAGCAAACCTGCCTGTTGGACAACTGCCATTAACAGGCTTTACAATAAAAGGAAGCAATTGCTATCTAAGAGTAAGAAGGAGCGAGCCCTAAACTGGAAACACTCCCTCCTCAGCTTAAACAAACAAACAAGACTTCTTGTGAAGTCCTCCAAAGCAAACAATGAATCCAAATTGCTTCCTCAACTAAAGACAACCATAAGGCATTCTTTAGTTACATCCATAACCTAAAAGGAAAGACCCAGAATTGTGCCGAACTGGTAGTTAATGATTCTGCATATACTTAGCCTGTGGACATAGCTAAACTGTTGGCCGACAGGTTATTTGAAAACTTAACTCCCCTGTCCCCTCCACACGTACCCCATGACATCCCTGCCACCTGTCTCATACTTTGCATCTCTAAAGAGCAAGTCATTGATGCCCTTTCTAAGGCCAGGAACACAGCATCTATGGGACCTTATAACATCCCAGGCTGTGTCCTACATGGACTCCAACAAGAATTAGCAACACTATCAGGTCCTCTTTTCAGTCATAGTCTAAGCACCGGCTTCATCCCAGCAGAATGAAAAATGGCCACCATTATTCCCTTGCACAAGGGTGGTTCTTCCACTGACTCCCTGAGAACTATAGACATATTAACCTGACTAGCCTTATCTGCAAGGCCATGGAGCGAATCATTGTGGACCTTATCAGAAAAGATATAGGAAATCTCCAAACACTTGACCCTACTCAGTTTAGATTTGTCAAAGGGAGATCATGCCTGTTAAATTTGGTGGACTTATTCGAGACAGTCACCAAGGCCTTGGATGAAGGGGAAATGTGTGCATGCAGCCTACCTAGGCTTAGCCAAGGCATTTGACTCTATCCCCCATCAGGCATCATTGACAAACTCACCCATCTAGGTATCAACCCTTATATCATTAGATGAGTCACTAACTGGCTCACTGATAGAACCCATATAGTCAAAATAGAGGAATCCACCTTCAACAGCAAACCTGAAACCAGTGGTATTGTACAGGGATCAGTCCTGGGACCTCTACTGTTTGGAATCTATTTCCTCGAAGTACAAGCAAAAACTAAAGGTCTGTGGCTGACAAAATTTGCTGATGACTGCAAACTGGAAGCGGTCATAGATTCTCCAAATTATGTCAACATCCTACAAAAGGGTCTTACACAAACAATCGGTACCAAAATCATGGCCTTAAACTCAGTGCAAAAAACATGTATTATCATCCCTTGCAGTAAGGGTGATGTCCCTGCTAACTACCACATCAATAGCAACACCTTAAGTATGCACTCAGTGGTGAGAGACATAGGCATTCAGGTTGACAAAAACTTCACCTTTGACCACCATGTCTCCACAGTGGTAAGAAGAGCATTCTATGTTGGCCATCTCATAAGTAAGGGCATTGCCTTCAGAAAAAAAAGTAGTTATAACCTCCCTGTACTCTTCCCTCATTGGGCCAATAATTGAGTACAATGCCCCTTTTGGTATGTACCTTTCCAAGCACCTGCAGCAACTGGAGAGACCACAAAGGTTCCTCACAAGGAAAATTTGAGGTCTTCAGTATCTGCCTTATGTTGATCATCTGAAATCACTGTCACTTTATTCTGTTTCATACAGACAGACTACTCAGAGGCAATCTGTGCCTTGTATACAAGGCAATCTCTGACCCTGCTTTATTAGAAATGCTGCATCTCGGTAAGTGAAATGGTACACAGATTATTTGCTCTAAAGATCTTAACCTGGTTTGTGACATTAATAGAACCTGCTTGAGGGACAGATTTGTCTCCCAGAGGTTACCACAGCTTTAGAACAGACTCCCACTTCATGTCAAACAGATCACCTTATTGGCCCTCTTCAAGCATAATCTGGATGTTTGGATGGGTAATCATAAATTCACCATGGAGGTTCCAGCTGTGTCCCTGTTGGACAGGGGCAATAGGTGCTAATCATGGAAATAAGGGTAGAACTTGGCTAGGCTTAGCCTAGTAACTTCCTATGATCTATACCACATAACTAATTGAAAAGGTGTCCGTAATGCCTCTCTTGGGCCAGACAGCATTCCTGAAGAAGCTAAATATATTTCACAGAGGTTAGGACCAGTTTCAGCACCCTTTCAGAAACCATATAGCAAATCCTGTATTCATTTCCTTGGAGGAAGCAATTGGTTTTAAGGTAGTTCCTTGGTCTTAACACCTTTCCTGATGACAGAGAAAGTAAATCCTGGACAGATTAGGAAATATTGATAAGTTTCTTGTCTTGACTTCCCTGCCTCCCAATTTATAAAAAATTAATTACTTTAGTACTTCCTACTGGTTAGAACACTCACGTTGATGCAAAATCCTGTTGTTTTGCTAACCTTTTAAGTCAGTTAGAGTAACAATTAAACAATGTCTCTGATTTGGGGCCTTTGCACTGCCATTATGTCCAGAATTCATGAACAAAATGTTGAGAAGTATACTCAGCACTCACTCAGCTACCCACAAGGACCAGTGCAAAGCTTGTACTTGTTTCGAAAGATTCAAATGTTAAACGTCTAAACTTTTATGGTATGTAACAGCATGTAAAACCAAAACAAAAATAGCAGGTGATGCAAAGATGTTCACGAACATTCATGAATCACTATATTTTGTATTTTAATTAATGGTAATACCTGGAGCTGTGTATAGGTTCATAGGTAAAACAATATGTTTCTTTTTAGCAGACCTAGATTATTAAACAAATGTCATTAGAGTAATTATGTTATTAAGGAGAAATGAACCATATAATAAAATAATGAAAATACTCACTTTGGATTCCAGAGACAGTGGTCTAAACAAAAACGAAAAAGAAATGACTTCATAGCTAACTGCTAATATACAGTGAATGTAAGATGTCTAAATTAGTTATTCATGATCTAGTCTAATATACAGCTAGGGATCATGAAAGTTATACAGTTTCTTTTTAACAAGTATCATGCTAAGCTTTGGCTTCTTACATGGTTAACAAACTTCCAGTTTTTCTTATCAGATTATGACTTGTCCATGTACTCCATTTCAGACAGGGTGTTATTTTAACATATAAAGTAACTTCATCTAAGGTGTTAAAAATTGTTACACCAGAAGACAAAAATGTTTCACTCTGGTTCAGTGTAACATATTTACTTTGATGCCCTTCTGCTTCAGAGTCTTTCTCAAAGGAAAAGCTAACTTTACTTTTTCCCTGCCCTTTTCTTTTTCCATTGCCACAGGTGTAATCTTTCCCCCACTGAATTAAATTATTCCTAATCTTAATTCCTGAATTCTTCAAAACAGTATTCAAAACAAGATGTTCTGTTGCAGTCATTAACTTTGGGTTATCTGCTTGCAGGAAGCCCTCAGTCGGCCTGATTAACAAAGTCTTGGGTCCTGCGTTGGTTGCTCTCCCTTCTTCCATGACGTCAGGTCGTCAGGGGTATAAAACATGCAGCCAACTACATTACATCAGTCTTTCGTGCTGTATGGTGCCCGAAGCAGAAGCAGTTCACAAGTGCCGGTTGGCTGACTCCTGAAATTTTCGTTTTTGAGTTTCAGAACCAAAGTCTTCAACTAAAGCTAAGTACCCCGTTGGGGAAACTTTTTCTTGCTCCTTACCTATGTCAGTAAAAGTTAATAATTGCATTACTTGTGGAAAGCAAATACCTCATAAAGATTTTCATTCGTACTGTATTCCTTGCCTAGGCCCTGACCACGACGTACATTGCTGTCGGTTTTGTGCTTTATTTAATTAGCGCACTATCTGTCATCGGTATATTTTCGCCTCTAAATATTTCGGTTCTCAGTTTAATTATCCAGAAATGTCGTTGGTTAGCCATCCGACTACCGGGATTCCGAAAAAATGCAAAGATGGAGACAGGCTGCCAAGGTCCAAAACTGCCGACGACGCTTTTCCTAAGCCAGTCGCCAGTTCACCGGTACTCAGTGAGGTGCTTTCGCAGACCCTGATACCCACTACTTCTGATTCACTAGCCTCTACTGAGACCCATTCGGAGTCCGGTATGCCGCGAAATACTTCAACTATGGAACCCGCGGATGTCTCTAACTTGGATGGGTCCGGAGCTGCTGTGCAGGCACTGGCTTCTCAGGGTGTATTCAGGCCTATGAACTTGCATATTAAACCGATGCCTCCTTCTTTACTTAGGCCTAAATCTTGATCCATGCCTAAAAAACCAATGCCCAAGCCACATGCTCAGGCCTCTATGCCTAAAAAATAAATTATAAGAATGGCTGAAGATCTAATAACTCTAATCAGGGGTAGCCAACCCCCACCCCTTCTAAGAGGCCTAGGACTGAAGTTGATTATGAATCTTCTGATCAAGATTCTGTTATTTCTGATTCTTCTGATGATCTGGATTTGCCCTTATCTACTTATGAAGATTCTGATGCAGAGTACTCCATTCCCTCTGCTTCCCCTCCTGAGGATTTTTCTTTGGGATAAACCGTACATACTCTAAGGGAGCATTTCCACTGGGAAAGCCAGGATTTTTCTGATTCAAAAAAGAGTCTTAGGGATTTCCTTCTCCTACCTCAGCATAGGCCTTTAGCTAATCCTCCTGTACTAGACATTGTTGATGATGCTTTTTCGGAATCTAGTTTGGCCCCTGTTTCCCTGCCTCCTGCTCCCAGAAAACTTGACAGATACTATAAGGTCCCTGAGTCCCACAAGTTCCTTTTTAAAAATCCTATTGCAGATCCAGACACTATTTCACAGGGGCCCAAGGGCATTAAGGCTTCTACTGCTAAAAATCCTACCCCTTCTGATAGAGACTCCAGGGCACTGGATAGATGGGGTAAGAAGGTTTACACTTCTGCAACATTGGCCATTAGGGCTTTAAACTGCCAGTTTCATATGTTAAAGTATCAGCAACATGTTATTGGACTGCTTAAACAGAAAATGATGTTGATTCCTGACTGTGGAAAATAAAGAATTACAGGATTTAATGCATTCTGCTGAACAAGTTGGAAAACATACTTTGCAATGTGGTTTTGATTCCTTAGAGGCCTCTTGCAGGGCTGCTGTTACTGGGTCTGTGCTCAGAAGGCATGCTTGGCTTAAGGAGCAGTCTTTGCCTGATCATGTTAAAGCTAAATTGTTGGATGCTCCTTTAAATCAGGACTGCCTGTTTGGCAACAAGGCTGAGGAAGTTCTTAAAAAGATGGAAGATAAAGCTAAATCTATGCAAACTGTTAAATATTTTTTACAAGTTCAGCCTCCTAGATTTAGTAAGCACTGACCCTCTAAGAATTGGTCCTTTACAGCCCCTTCCAGGTCTTCTCAAGCCAAACCCAGACACAGCAAAAACCCCAGGTTTCAGTCCCAGGGGACACACACAGAACTAAGCAGTAGGGGGCCTCCACTTCCAAATCTGGGAATAATAAGACTCCCCCCTATGGTAAACTGTCTCAATGACTTCCTTATAAAATTTCCAAGCACTTATCAACTGACTGCTCCTTTGGGGGGAAAGATTGCTCATCATGCAAAGAATTGGGGACTCATTACCCAGGACAAATGGGTTTTAAATATAGTGTCCCAGGGATACAGATTTCACTTCCACACGTTGTCAACACCAAGTGGGTGGGTGGACCTACCCCCAAATCAATGAGCAGAGGCCCAAAAACAAGTACTTTGTCTCTTAAGCATGGGGGCTATTCAACTGGTACCGGAAGAGGAAAAGGGACACGGTTTCTACTCTAGACTTTTCCTGGTACCCAGAAAAGACAATTCATGGCATCCTATCCTGGACCTGTCTACTCTAAACACCTTTTTGGAGATTGCAAAATTCAAGATGCTGACTCTTCACCAATTACTTCCTATGCTAGACAAAGATGCCTGGTTGGCAACAATAGATTTAAAAGAAGCATACCTGCACATCCCAATAAGGGAATCTTGCAGAAGATACCTAAGCTTCAAAGCAGGCTACACGCACTATCAGTTCTCTGCACTGCCCTTAGGCTTATCTACTGCTCCCATTGTATTCACAAAGTGCCTAGCTCCATTTATTGCATTTTGCAGGCAAAGAAATATTCAGATGTACCCATACCTGGATGATTGTCTAATTCAGGCAGAAAGCCAGGACATACTTTTGAATCATGTGGCCTTTGTACAAAGGGTTCTAACTTGTCTGGGGTACACCATAAATGAAAATAAATCACACCTGGTACCCTGTCAACAAATTATATTCCTGGGAGCAAGCTTGAATACAACTTCCCAGATGGCTTACCTCACGCCAGAGAAACAAATTCATTTGACAACCTACTTCAAACAAGTGGCCACAAAATCTTTGCTATCTGCTAGACAAATACTGCAAGTCTTGGGGTTCATGGCCTTCTGCAATCTTCTAATTCCATATGCAAGACTGCATACAAGGAAACTACAGTGGTATCTAAAAAGCCTATGGTGTCAACATTCTCAAGACCTAGAAACAATGATTCCTATCGTACCTTGCCTACGCCTAGAGTTCCTTTGGTGGGCAGAGTCCTGTCACCAAAACAAGGGACTACCTTTCACACCACCCCCTGCCACCCACACCATAGCAACAGACGCATCAGACTATGCATGGGGGTTCACCTGGCAGGGAAGTGCATTCAGGGCAAATGGACCTGCATATCAATCAAAAAGAAATGTTAGCTGTACAGAATGCTCTGACAGCCTTCAAGGACCACATTCTTCCAGGACAACTAATGGTAAAGACAGACAGCACCACTGTTATGTGGTACATAAACAAGCAGGGGGGTACACATTCTTACCCTCTCTGCAGACTAGCCATGGCATTGTGGAACACAGCCTTGAGCTACCAAGTGCACCTACAAGCTCAATTCCTGCCAGGAAATTTAAATACACTGGCAGACAGACTAAGCAGAAAACTCATGGATCCACATGAGTGGAAACTGGAACCAAGGATTTTCAACTTGTTGCCAAGCAAATGGGGGAGCCCAGATATAGACCTGTTTGCCTCTCCCCAGAATTACCAATTGGACAAATTTTGCACGAGGACTCCCCACAAACAAGCCTGGAAAGTGGATGCACTGTCCTCCAGCTGGAAAAACCTATCAGTCCATGCTTTCCCCCCTCTGCCTCTGCTCTCCAAAGTACTACTTAAAATCAAACAGGACAAACCAAGGATGATTTTGATTGCTCCAGACTGGCCGGCGCCAACACTGGTACCCCCTCCTGCACAGTGTGACATGGTTATCTCCATGGCACCTGCCTCAGACTCCTTCCCTGCTGTCTCAGCAGGAGAACCAGATTCTGCACCCTCAGCCTATAACACTGAACCTTGCAGCCTGGCTAATTACTATCTCTCCTTTACCATCCCTCAGCAAACCTGTGATGGATATCATTTTAGAGGCAAGGTGGCCTGGTACTAGAAAATCTTATGCTGAAAAATGGAAATGATTCTGTGCCTGGAACCCATCTCAAGGGATGAGCACAGCAGTGCCCAATTTACCTCAGATTTTACAATATTTAACTGAAATGCTTCACAAGGGCCTGTCTTTTTCCTCCATTAAAATCCATGCCTCAGCCATTTCAGCTCATTATAACACAGAACCTCCCCTCTTCTCTCATCCACTGCTCAAGTAGTTCCTCAAAGGGGCCAAAAATTTGAGACCACCCAGGAGAGCTCCAACCCCACCCTGGGACCTTAACTTTGTCTTGGAGAAACTCACACTACCTCCTTTCAAGCCAGCTGCTACTGCAGACTTAAAATTTCTTTCTTGGAAAAGAGCTTTCCTTTTAGCAATCACTTCAGCTAGAAGGGTATCTGAATTACAGGCCATTATGACAGTGGAGCTTTTCATCATCTTTCATGCGGACAGGATGTCCCTCAGAACCAATCCATCCTTCATGCCCAAGGTGGTATCCAGTGTGGCTCTTAATCAGTCCATTCATTTGCCAACCTTCTTTCCCAATCCACAGAATAAAGGAGAATGGATACTGCATTCCTTAGATGTGCGCAGACAACTTAGATTCTACTTGGACAGGACTAAACCTCAAAGGAAATCTGAACAACTGCTGGTGGCATTTGCTGCAGGGGCAGAGGGGAAGGCTATTTCAAAGCAAACCATTTCTAAATGGATAAGCCATTGCATTCATTTCTGCTATAAGCACCATGGAAAACCTATCCCCCAGGGGATCAGACCTCACCCCACCAGGGCTGTATCTACCTCTACAGCCTTTATCAGAGGTGTCCCTACCAGGGACATCCTAGAAGCTGCTACCGGGAGTTCTGTACATACTTTCACCAAGCATTATCATTTGCCAATTTTCTCTAAATCCAGAGCTGGATTTGCCACTGCAGTCTTGCCGGGCCTTATAGCTGGCCCTAATGCTATCTAAATTCCTCCTCCCAACCATAGCTTTGGGAATCTACCCAAATGTAATGACTGCAACAGTGAAACACGAAGAACATAGTACAGTTGTGTACACTTACCATAAATGTAGATGTTTGGGTGTATTCACTGTTGCAGTCCTGGTTACCCTCCCTCCAGCTCCCTAACTTCTTTTGACTATACCTCTACTTTCCTTTACTATGCTTAAAAGCCTTTTTGGTGTATTTGTTATTTTGTTGGAGGTATATCTTTCTACTTTTATATTTAATTGCTTCCCATTAGGGGGCACCTGGCATCTGGGGCAAGAAAAACTAATGTAATGGTGTTGGCTGCATGTTTTATACCCCTGACGACCTGATGTCATGGAAGAAGGGACAGCAACCGACGCAGGACCCAAGACTTTGTTAATCAAGCTGACTGAGGGCTACCTGCAAGCAGATAACCCAAATGTAATGACTGCAACAGTGAATACACTTGAACATCTACATTTATGGTAAGTGTACACAACTGTACTTTCTTTATCCAAGAAAGATATACATTTTACTATTAATGATCTTATAATTTCATAGGTAATTATTAGAGTAATGAACCCATGAAGCCCTTTTAAGCCTAGCCATGCTAACCAAAGGTAAGCGTCAAACCCTGTACCTTGTATTTGTAAGGTAAATACTTCAACCATTATGCCAACTCCAATCTTGGTGATGCTTTTGGCTTTTAGGAAATTTTAAGCAAAGACCTGTGTACATGCTCAAAGGTTTGGGGATCCAAGTGAGTACAAAGTCAATCATGTTTTTCTCCATCCATCTTCTCAGATATTCTATATGTTCTTGAATTAATTCTCCTTCTCATGTAGGCAAGGTTTTCTTTCTTATCTTGCAATGTTTTGTTTTGTAAGAAATCAGAATCCATTTCTTGCTCTTTTAATTTCCCTTCTGTGTCATTTAATGAAATTCCTACATCTTGAAAATTGTGATTATACCTTTGGAAAATGTTCATAAGAGCCTTTGTTTCCTGAGAAAAGAAATCTCAAGTACTGTCCAGTTTAGTGTAGAGATCCTTCATTTTTCTACTAAGTACTTGTAAAGATGAGATAGTCTATTATATGTTTTTAGTTAGCGAAAGTTCAGCTTGTAAACTTCTGGGGTTATTCATAATGTAGAATTATTCTAGTGAACATCTTATCCAGGAAAGCATATAAAATATCAGAAATTCTGTTTACAAAGTTAGATACATTTTTATCACCAGGATGTTTTACTTGAGGGAAGAAAAAACTTTACTGTTGGAACATAATGTCTGAAGAGGATCTGTCAGGAGCTTCATATTATCTGCCATCTTGTATAAGAACTGTTTAGAGCCATTTTATGAGCATGATATAGGATGTGTATTATTGGGTGCCAGTATACTTCTGTACAACTGATTACTTGGTCTGTTGCTGTATGCTCCTAGACTTTGCTTTAAAATCTTGTAATGCACACTGTTTTCATGTGTCAGTTTGAGTGATTTGAGCAATAGGTTCAGAGATTTATTTGCTACCTTTGAATGCTGTATAAAAATAATGCTTTAGGTGGTGGCATATTCCTTCCAAGATAACAGGTATATGGCTGTTCATTCAAATCAGGTGAACATTTATTTGTAGTTTACAGCAAATTGTCAGCAGAACAATATGGTAAAAAGTGTACAGCTTTAGTTGTGTTATTTAAAAGTGTCCATTTTGTTTTACTGTTTTACTTTACAGTGCATAATGTCTGCAGCATTCATGTCACTGTGACTGGTTTATTTGTGCTAAAAAGCAAAAATTAGTTCTAGATGTATGTGCGAACATGCTTTTTAGGGTTACTACTCATTGTGAGTTTTGTATGACAGTCCTGGCTTTGAAAAAATTATAAATGTCCTGTTATTTTAGAAAAAAAATAGTCTATTGATTCATCAGCACCGCATCAACTGGCAATTGTGACTAATTCTTTCACTGAGATGCTAGGACCTGTGGGTTAATAAAGGGATTGGTAATTCCTACACTTTCTTCTATGCTGAACATGTAAATTTTTGGTTGCCAAATAATTTTGTTTGAAAAAGTCCGTACTCCAAACAATAAACATGTTTCATCTTTTCTGTAAATACTGCAAAAGGCTGAAGTACTGAAAGTGTAACATTTGAGCTATGAAACATCAGAAACAAAAAAAAAGAGTCTGTAATATCAACATCAATTTTTTAACAAAGTGAAAACAAGTCCTTTTCATTGGTTGAGACCATAGACTGTCCTACAAAAAGTTACTTTTCAGTTAGAAATGTCCCGATTTGGGGATCTGAAAAACGTGGTAACCCTAATTGCTGATGTCCTAGAACTGTTCATTTTGGTGTGACATGCTGTCTAAAGTTCATTGCTAACCTGACTGATCATAGTTATGGCTTTTCAAGTTTGTTTTGGGATTTTTGTCCCCTTGCGCCTTTCTAACATCCTTTTGATGAATGTGCATGTGTCATGTTTATGCTGGCTGCTGCATCCTTTATTTTTAATTTTCTTTTTTAGTTTCTGCTACGTGTTTTTTTCTTTTTTCTTTTTACATTTTAGCTAAACTAAGACTTTCCATGCATGGTGCCAAAGCTAGTACTCACAACAGAGCCTGGGTTGAAAAGAAGCTACATATCTGTATGAAAAAAGCTCGGAATCTGCAAGATCGCATGCAACAAGGGAGCTCTTCCTCGCCACAAGGGGGAGCCTTCACCCAGATGCAAAGGTAGAGAAACGTGATACAGCAGTAAGGAACAACAGGCAATGCTGCCATGTGCAGGCTTCTCTAGCAGTAGTGATTGTGATAGTAAAAATGTTTTATTTTTCAGTATCCTTGAAATGTGTTTTTATAGATTTTTTTCTTAACACGTATGCCTGGATTCTCAATTTTATGTCAGCAAGGTGAGGAATAAGGTTATCTTATTTTTGATCATCCAAAACAATACATAGACCCCCTCAGCTTGAGGGGTATATTTGGAACACCATGAAAATAGGCTTTCCCTATCTGCAGAAAATGTTTTTAATTTTTTTTATTTTAGAATGTCAAGTGTTTTTGCTTTTAAGTCTGAATAAGGAAGATCTTCGGTGTGTGGGCAGTGTCTTTAATATGAGGAAGGAGTGAGGGACAAAGAATATTAAAGGTTTAAAATATGGAATATGTCATGTAATGTACAACTGCAGGGAGCATTTATTTCTACCCCAGTATCCACAGGTGACTAGGCAAGTCTTTAGCTCCACTGCAGTCACACATCTTATCTCTGACTTCTATGAAAACCTTGAGGTTATTGGGAAAGTTGCTTCCCTTCTAAGAATCCTGATTTTGTGTTTTACTTGTATTACTGTGTATGGTCTTCTGGATTCATTTGCAGCTTTCTTATAGAGTGGACATGCATAGTACATAGGGAATCTACATAAAAGCCACAGAACTTGAACTTCAGCTAAATATAGAAGATAAAGTTTTGCATCACTGCACTAGTCTGTCTGTTTCCAGTATATTTTTCCCTGTTTGTCCGAAGTCAAGCTGGTACATGTGATATGGTACTTGCATATTCTGAATATGTACTGCATTGCCATGTCAGTCATTAGCCAGGGTAAATTTACTGATTTAAGTTTTGCAGACAAATTGCTTTCCTCCATGCCTGCCATCCATCAAGGCATTGCCATGCTATGTAGTATCCATTATTTCCCATTTATGGAGTGAGAACATGGTTGGAGTGTGCTTATCATTCAGGTATCCACCAGCGTTTCTTTTCTTCATGCACTACTTGTCTCAGTTCATCCCCCAAAAGTCCCAAAGGTTGGCTATGAAACTGGACTGTGTGAGAGTTTGGCATTCCTTTCCACAGGTGACACTACCCCTAATAGTACCGCCTCTCCACCATGCAAACAGATATCTCTGTTTCCCTGCCATCTCCATTGTACGTGCTGGATACATGCCCATACCCTGGGGTTGAGGTGAGCAAGTTCTTTTTCATCATTCTGTCTTCTCAGGTTAGTGCCCAGGTAGGTATCAAACCCAGGTCATCTGCGTGTTAGTCATGACTTGATGTCTCTCTCTCTCTCTCACTCACTATATATATATATATATATATATATATATATATATATATATATATGTATATATATGCCCCAGAGCCACTTAAGTGATTAACATTAGCTGCACCAATTAGACATTTTGCTGTCACCTGACGGAGTACAAGTTCTTGTATTCAGAGGTTTGATTGTCAAGATTATGACCCAATGAGCTTCAAGAAACTTGAATTTTGTAACTCATTTTGATATTTTCTAAGTCAACAAAATGAACTTTTTTAGAGTAGGACTGGCTGAATTTTTTTTGTAGATGATCATAGAAAATATATTTGGCATTGTAAATTTTATGCTTGGATCAGACTTTTGATGTGCATTTTCTTGTTTGTAAATTTCAGAGAATGCATGTATGTGTGTGTGCGTGTTTAGTTGTATCATAAATACATACACACACACATATCCATCCATCCACAACCCCTTTTTTCCATTTTTTTGAACATGGAGTTGAGGTGTCACATCAACAATGACAATCACTTAGAAACAGTGTTCACACATATCTGTATGTGTGTGTTTATATGGGTCTCCTTCAGAAGACTGACAAACCAAATGACTAACTCCCAATAGACTGAAAATTCAAAATACTGAACACATTTTTATTGCAACAGGCAAGCTCTCCTGCCACCCCTCATGCCCCCACACCCCTTGGTAAGTATATATGTATATATATATATATATATATATATATATATATATATGTATATATACATACATATATATGTATATATAGATAGATATATATCTGTGTGTGTGTGTGTGTATTTATATCTATATCAAGATATATATATATATATATATATATATATATATATATATATATATATATATATATATATATATATATAGCTGTATAGTGGATATTAAAAAAGTGTACACACTCCTGTTAAAATGCCAGGTTTTTGTGATATAAAAAAATGAGACCACAGTAAATCATTTCAAAACGTTTCCTACCTGTAGTGTGACCTGTCACCTGTTCAATTCAATTATAAAACAAACAAATATGTTAGGGGAAAAATTAAAAAAAAAATAAAAAATTTACAGTAAACTGGTTGCATAAGTGTGCACACCCTTAAGCTAATATTTTGTTGAAGTACCTTTTGCTTTAATTACAGCATTCAGTCTTCATGGGTACACACCTATCATCTAAAGAGACTCTGATTAACCGCAAATAAAGTCCAGCTGTCCTACTAGGATTTTCCTGACATTTACTCAGTTGCCCGCTACTGCAAACACCATGGTTCACAGAGAGCTTACAAAGCATCAAAGGGATCTCATTGTTGAAAGGTATCAGTCAGGAGAAGGGTACAAAAACATTTCCACAGCATTGGATATGCCATGGAACACAGTGAAGACAGTCAACAAAAAGTAGGGAAAACATGGGACAACAGTGATGTTGCAAACAACTGGATGTCCCTCTAAAATTGATGAAAAGATAAGACAAAAACTGGTCAGGGAGGCTGCCAAGAGACCTGCAGCAACACTGAAGGAGCTGCAGGAATTTCTAGCAAGTACTGCTTTTGTACTACATGTGACAAGAATCTCCCGTATTCTCCATATGTCTGGCCTATGAGGTAGTGTTGCAAGACGGAAGCCTTTTCTTACACAGAAAAACATCCAGGCCCAGATAAAATTTGCAAAACAATATATCAAGTCTCCCAAAAGCATGTGGGAAATGTGTTATGGTCTGATGAGACCAAGGCTCAACCTTTTGGCCACAATTCCAAAAGGTACATGTGGCACAAAAACAACACTTTGCATCACCAAAAGAACACCATCCCCACGGTGAAGCATGGTGGTGGCAATATCATGTTTTGGGGTTGCTTTTCTTCAGCTGGAACTGGGGCTTTAGTCAAGGTGGAGGGAATTATAAACAGTTCCAAATGCCAGTCACTTTTGGGCCAAAACCTTCAGGCATCTGCTGGAAACCTGAAGATGAAGAGGAATTTCACCTTTCAACATGGCAATGACCCCGAACATACTTCCAAATTAACAAAAGAATGGCTTCACCTGAAGAAAATAAAGTGTTGGAATGGCCCAGTCAGAGCCCAGTCCTAAATCCAATAGAAAGTCTGTGGGATGACCTGAAGAGGACTGTGCACAAGAGATGCCCTCACAATCTGACAGATTCGGAGCGCTTTTGCAAGAAAGAGTGGGAAAATATTGCCAAGTCAAAATGTGCCATGCTGATAGACTTCTACCCAAGAAGACTGAATGCTGTAATTAAAGCAAAAGGTGCTTCAACAAAGTATTAGTTTAAGGGTGTGCACACTTATGCAACCAGTTTATTGTACGTTTTTTATTTTTTATATTTTTTTTCCCTAACAGATTTGTTAGTTTTTCAATTGAATTGCACAGGTTATAGGTCACATTAAAGGTGGGAAAAGTTTTGAAATGATTTATTGTGGTCTCATTTTTTTATATCAGGGGTTGTACACTCTTTATATCTACTGTATATATATATATATATATATATATATATATATATATATATATAATATATATATTTGCTAGGTTATTGTCTGTTTATTTCTGTTTTTAGTTTTAAGCCTTCTATATATTACTACATTTATTTTTGTTTGGATATTTTCATTCTTGTACATCTTTTTATGTCATTAACGTTCTTTCAGACCTTTCCTTTACTTTTTCAGCTTCATATTATGTCCAGCTCTCTGTTTCTTTTGGTTTTAGATTTAACTCTTTTCTATAGGCTGTTTGCTGTGGTTTTACTATTTGATTGGACATTTGTTTTACCAACCCTGTCTTACTCAGCTTACTAGTACACATTAATTATTTTGGTTTATTATTTTTTGAATCTATAGGCTGTTACAGGTTGTTAGTAATTACTGATTGGTTCTAAACAATTCCACTGTATTGTACCACGTGCTTCTAACTATTTAAACAGACACATTTACTGTTTTTCATTTGTATGCATTGTTTCTCTGAAGAAGTCCTATACACCGAATAAAGGATGAAAGCGCTAAGGAAACTGCTTTGCCTGTGAGTTTATTTGCATACTCTCCTAGTTTAGTTTTGAAGTTTTTTAGTCATTTGTTATTTTTCTTCATTAGTTAAACTAGTCGCTTTTATTCGATATATATATATATATATATATATATATATATATATATATATACATACATATATATATATATATATATATATATATATATGTATATATATATATGTGTGTATATGGATATATATATATATATATATATATATATATATGTATATGTGTGTGTGTGTGTGTGTGTATATATATATATATATATATATATATATATATATATATATATATATATATATATATATATATATATATGTATGTATGTGTGTGTGTGTATATATATATATATATATATATATATATATATATATATATATGTGTGTGTGTGTGTGTGTGTGTGTGTGTGCATATATATATATATATATATATATATATACATATATGTGTGTGTGTGTGTGTGTGTGTGTGTGTGTGTGTGTGTGTGTGTATATATATATATATATGTGTGTGTGTGTGTGTGTATATATATATATATATATATATATATGTAATTAATATCAGATTATGACTGGGTTGCCAATCGTAACTATGCTGTTATGTGCTCAAGACATGGATGCCAAGAAAGAATCTTGGCATTCATGTTGAGAACACATGACTCAGTTATCAGTCAGAGATCCCTTCATAATTATTTGTACTGCATGGAGATTTATCTGTTCCATGCAATACTAGTTAGGGAAAGTAAAAGTATAAAACAAAAAAACAAAAAAAACAATGTGCTGTTATGGTTTTGAAAGCCGGTAAAGCAGTGGGGGAGTGGTTTATATCCTTACTTATTCCCTGTCTAATGAAAGCATTTTAATTCAAAATGCTGTGTTTCCTTTAGCAAACAGGCAGAAACAGGAATTGAAATAAAGGCATTTCTTATCCTGCTTCTGCAGTTTACTGTTCAGTACTGTCTGCTTTAGTGCATACTTGATGTTAATATCATGTAGGGGGTGCTTAAAAATGAAGTGCCGTCTAAACGTTAACATCAGGTCTCGTGATAGAGTAACACTGAAACAGGATGTAATTTTGTTAGGTTTTTTTTAGTGTAATCATGGAGCTCCATGCACTATGTGTGTGTGTGTATATATATATATATATATATATATATATATATCTATGTATATATATATATGTATATATGTATATATATATATATATCTATGTATATATATATATATATATATATATATATATATATATATATATATATATATATATATATATATATATATATATATATATATATATATATATATATCTATGTATATATATCTATATATATATATATGTATATATATATATATATATATATATATATATGTATATATATATATATATATATATATATATATATGTATATATATATGTATATCTATGTATATATATATATATATATATATATCTATGTATATATATATATATATATATATATCTATGTATATATATATATATATATATATCTATGTATATATATATATATATATATATATATATATATATATATATATATATATATATATATTTATATATATATATATATATATATATATATATATATATATATATATATATATATATATATATATATATATATATATATATATATATATATATATATATATATATATATATATATATGGGTCTACTTCATATGGTCGACAGTTCATATGGTCGAAACTCATATGGTCGACAGTTCACATGGTCGAAACTCATTTGGTCAACGGCTCATTTGGTCGACAACCAGTATTCAAGGCACTTAACAGGGATTTGCCCCCTCTCCAAAGTTGTGCGACCCTGGAGTTGATATATATAGTTAGGGGGAGTGTGGGGGGCACAACTATATTTATACTTTTTCCACATTTCTTGTCTTCTCATCTAATCCTTCACATTATATTCTTTATTCTGTTTTTTGGCACATTCAGTTGCTGTCTAATTTTTATCTACTTCTGGTTTGATTTTCATTCCTGCTTGATGCCCATAAGCTTCTGCTAGATTAAGCAGAGAAGTCATTTTATATTTATTCTCTTCATGTTTCAAAACGTTCACTATATTTGGGTCTTGTGAGGTCAGCAGATATGTGTGGAGTCCCACGATTGCAGATCTGTACATGTAATCAATTTTAAGGAGGCCCATCCCTCCTTCAGAAGGGGGAGAATATAATTTTGGTATGCATTGATTTTTATAAATCATTTGGTGAGCATGAAGCATCCATCTTGTTTTCCTATCTAATCTGTCCAACACATTTTGGGGCCAGTCAATCACTCCAAAACTATAAGTTAAGGCAGGAAGAGCCAACTGGTTTACAGCTTGGATTTTGTTCCTAGATGTCAGTGCTGATTTCAGGATTAATTTAAGTCTTATGAAGTATTCCTTACTGTTTTATTCGCATTTGTTTGTGTTTTATTGTTGATCATTCATCATTTCCCAAATATTTATACACTCCTTCTTGCTCAAGTTCTTTTATATCACATTCTTGTCCCAAACTGAAGTTTCCTGGCATTGCAGTTTTCCTGCTTTTAAAGGTTGCTTTTGCACATTTATGAAGACCAAATGACATTCTTATATCAACTGAAAAAAGTTTTGACAACTTGCAGTTGTGCTTTCATTTCCTCATTTGATGAACTATACAGTTTTAAATCATTGACAAAGAAGATGAGAAGTCTTTACACTTTGTTGTTTTCTAGGAACCAGATTATGGCCATAGCCTAAACTGTTGAGTAAACAGTTTAATGGATTAAGGGCAAGGCAGAATAGCAGTGGTGACAGAGAGTCACCCTGGAATATCCCCCTTTGAATTTTATCCCTGGGATAACAATTTGTCTTTTATCATGGCTTAATTGTAAAGTGGTCTGCCACTGTTTCATGGTCACTGTAATGTAGTCGATCAGTGTGGAGTGTATCTTATACATTTTTAAGCACTCTTTTATCCATGAATGAGATATACTATCAAATGCTTTTTTGTAGTTAATCCATGCCATACTTAGATTCTTCCCTTTTTTACAGTTCTCCACTATGACTTTATTTAACAACAAATAATCCTTTGTTCTATATGACTTTCTTTTATTGCGCTTTTGTTCTACTGCCATAATTGAGTTTTTTCTAAATGACTATAAACTCTGTCGGCATTAATTCCCATGTATAGTTTATATGTCGTTAGAAGACATGTATAATTTTTAGGGTAGCTTGCAGGTTCACTCTTCAGTAGGTGCATTGTTTTTCCTGTTGCTAGCCAGGTCGGTGTCTGTTCTTGGTGTGCATATAAATAGTTCTTACTCATGGCTAAATTTTCATGCAAAGATGTTAATACTTTTAACCAGAAGTTAGCTACTGCATCTGGGTGTGGGGTTTTCCAATTAGAGGTTCTTCTTATCTTTGTTTCAATCTCTCTAGCTGTTACTTCATCCCATTTCATATCCTGTACCTTTAAACGTCTTATTCTTTCTTTTACTTCTATCCGTTTAGCATCTTTATGTTTCACAGGATCTTCATAGATACTTCTCCAAAATGTAGCTATTTCTTCTTTTTTTTGGTGGTGTTTCAATTCCTTTTACCTTATTTCCCAGTTCTCTATAAAACCTTTTTGGGTCATCAATAAATTGCTTATTTTGCACTTTTCGTTTATATTTATCTTCGTATCATTTAAGTTTTTCTGGCTGTGCTGAAATTTTTAGTTTGTTATTTGCAGTACTGTATGATAGATGCTGGTCTTTTCTAATATTGTGCATTGCATTTATCACATCTATCTTTCTTAGTATAGTCTTCTAACAGTGACACTTTTTGGCTTAATTGCTTTATAATTTTCTCTATTCGATATTTCCATGATGGTATTCAATTTCTCCCCTTCCTTTCCCTCACTACCCGGTGTTCTTGTGATAGAACTTTATCAGTTATTAATTTAGCTGCACAGTAATGTATCCTGTTTTCTTCTGTTATATCGCATGAATCTCTATGAACAGTCCTAATTACTGTGTTTATTTGTTTTATCAAACTTCTGACTTTTTGGGTTTTATTAACCTTCTGCATTCTATTTCTTTCATTGATCTTGATCTATCTGTCCATGTTTATTAAATCAAGCAATTCTTCTCGTAGCTCATTTTCTTTGAAACTGAGGGCACATCCCTTGTTTTCCAATTCCTGTGGGCACTCTATAGAAGATTCTATAGCACATTCCTGTGACACATTCTCATCAATTTCATCATGTGCTGTCTGTTGTTCTATCATATGGGAACTCACTGGCCTGTCACTCCTCGATATTAACTGCATCAGAGGTTCCACAGTTTCTTGTTCCTTCCCTTGCTGTCTAGCTTCAAGTGAACATTCATACTGGTTTCCTGTAGAAGACTCCAAATTATCTTCATATGACATGTGACCAATTGCTTCCTGTTCCACTGGTTTCTCCTTAATTTGGATATCCATTACTCTATCCTTTTGTGGTGCTTTCTGAATTAGATTTTCTACACTAAATCCTTCACTTTGCAGGTACTCCATAAGCTCAGTTTCTATTTCTTTAACTTCTCCCATCACTAATCTCCTTTTCTGCTTTTTCCTCTTTGTATTCTTATTTTTTGTATTGTAAAGTTTTCCATGTCCGGATTCCTTTGTCTGTATTTCTCTTCAAATATCTTTGGTGCTGCTCTTTTTGTATTGGTTAGTTTTGCTTTCTCCTTTGCATAAATATTACACCATATTAAATCTCTTTTTCTTTCCCATGTCCATATTTCTTCTTCAGATGTTTCCTGATCTTTCCTTTTCTCCATGGTTTGGGGACTTCTGCTGCGATGTAACCTGTGTTAGATCTTCTACACCAAATCCTTCACTTCGCAGGTACTCCACAACTTCAACTTCTATTTTTTTTAACTTCTACTTTACTGATCTTCTTTTCTGTGTTCCATCTTTGTGATATTATTTTTTTATTGTGAAATTTTCCATATCCGGATGCCTTTGCCTGTATTTCTCTTCAAATATCTTTGGGGCTGCCTTCTTTACATTGATTAATTTGGCTTTCTCCTTTGCATAAATATTGCACCATATCAGATCTCTCTTTCTTTCCCATGCCCATATGTCTTTTTTATACGTTTCAAATATCTCTTGGTTTTGTTGTTTATATCTTCACACTTCCTCAGATACTTCTTTTTCCAAACAGATCAAGATTTCTTGATCTATATACTGTTTCTCACAAATTTGTTGTATTAATGAACACAAATTTTCATTTGAAGCTTTCTTGCGGAAGTATTTTTCTTTCCTCTCATTTCTCTCTTAATCATTTTGTATATCTTATGGCTAGAAATTCTGGGCTTTTTGCATAATAGTAACAATACATAATTTCTTATCATCAATAGTCCACTTTATCTTCTTTATGGCTCTTCTTTGGCCTATCAGTTTTTGTGATTTTTGTGGACTGCTACTGCCTTCTACAACACGGAGGCCATCCTCCCCCCTGGACCTGGCCTGCCCCATTGTAGGAATGTTTCTGTAGTTTGAGGATTCTACACTGTCTTCTTTTCCAGTCCATGCACCAGTGCGCCTACAAGGATTGGGCACTTTTTTATCCTGGGTCTTGTGCACCCAGCTATCTTTTTTAGTTTTTGACCTACTTCTGTCCATGATATAGCTATATAAATACAGTGTCTATATCAGTGTCGCCTTGGTGAAATTTTTTGAAAACGGTCCACCTTGTGAAGGTACTCACCAAGATTTAAGGATGAATTTAATTTCAGCACTACTACTCTCCTTTGCTTGCTGATTTTTCATCTCCTCATTTGGACTCTATTCAAACTGTATAAACACAGTAATGTAATCTAAAAATGTAAAATATTCATTCACTAAAACCTTAAAATGTGTTTTTATATAGACAGAATGGAGCATAGATTACAGGACCGGAGTTATGAATGTGAATATGATATAAAAATAATACATTTGAATAATGCATTCACATATGTTCATATATACCCTAACCACCATTTCAAATGCTTGCTTATTGAGAAGGTTAATATCAGCATGAGAGGGGATCCCTGGACATTGGTGTTAGAGGAAAAATAATTATTTTGGCAATTATTTTTGAATGCTTGCAACTGGCCTGGCTTGAATGACTATTGCTCTATCAGTTGCATTTTAAAACATAAACTTTTAACTATATAAAGTACTATTATTATTATTACCATATAGGTTTGTGTATTAGTTAACATCCTAATGAAATTTTGTATTTTCAATGTTTAATATTTGTTCTTTTAGTTATATTATTTTTAATAAGTTCATTTTTATTTAGTACATTTTAAGGTTTTAGTGAATGAATATTTTTACATTTTTAGATTACTATATTTATACAGTTTGAATGGCACTTCAAATAGCACTTTGGCACTTTAAGAAATGTAAATGGGAGGGATTAATGACGTAATCCTTTGATCAGATGACTGCTTTGGGCCTTATTTAAAACCTGTTTTTTGTGTTCAGTTTTATCTGAAGAAGTTCATTATTGTTACATGAATGAAAGCACTTATCAGTCTACTTATTTGTGGATAATAAAAGTTTCTTCAAGAACCTTCTGGCTTCTCCTTCTGGCAGCTAACATAGTTTATGTTTTACAAGTTTGCCTTTTGTCTCTGCTGCTTTGGTTTGTTTATTTCAGTTACATGGTTTCTGAATATCTATGACTTTTTACATTTACTTTAAGTCTTTACTGGTGTATTTGACCCAATACAGACAAACCACACTAGCTGTACAGATAACATATTTTACCCTTTTTCTAGGCTCTTCAGTACAGCATAAGTGGATGATTTGCCCTTATTTTAGAAATAGATATCAAAAAGAAGAATAATGTCCATAATATTAGGGTGACTGCAAAATATCCCAAATAACATGCAAACTAAAGGGTAAAAAGGTCAGACAGGCACACCACTTAGTACAAATTACAAGCAAGACCCAGCAAAGCTGAAGTGTTCCCTGTGTAATACCTTAAACCTTCTGAGGTGTAGGCCCACAGGATACATGCAAGTAACCCCTTAAGGTCATACCAGTGTTTCAGCTACATGGCTTCTGAATTCCCATGTCTTTTTACTCTTACTGTTCTAAGACATAGGCAGTGAAGACTGGACCTTTGGCTAGGTATTTGTTTAAGTAAACCATCTTTGAAAACTTCAGCGTATTTTAGTAAAAGAATTACACATTGCATAACTCAGTGTCAGTCATCAAATAGCAATGTTCTTCCAGATCCCATTTTCCGTATTTATATCTGAGAAGAAAGTCTAAACAGAATTTGTCCCACTTTACAGCCCTTTGAAATATCACTGGTAATCTTAACCGGACAACCCCCCCCCCCCAACCTTCTTCCCTGAATTATGTTCTGTTGCTCATCCAGTGTTTTACACAGTGAGTTCATAGAGATTAGAACCTAATGCTATTAATTTCAATTATTCCATTAACAATGTTGAGTGTCTTAAGAAGGTCACAGCAAGAATTGTGTATTGTAAGCTTCTCATCAAATGCTGCTGTTACCTCTTCAAAGAATGAACAAGCTTCAAAAGGAGAGCTCTGTCCCTAACAAGTACATGTTGTTCAATGTCTAATAAAAGTAGGCTCTGTGCCATTTTAAATAAGATCCGTTATGATTTCGTGGTTTTAGGATACTGGTCATGTTGATGGGTTTAAAATTAAGTCTGACAACCTCTTCTTTGTAAATTGGTGCCACTGTAGCCTTTTGCCATAGCTCAGTGGTGTGTCTGCAAACTAGCATTTTCTTTAACAAGATCAATTGGGGTCTAGTTGGGTTAATTATTATTCTGTATAACAAGAGCAAACAAAAAATGTGTTGCCTTACCCCTGCTAATTGTTGTTGTAGCTCATTATACAATCTGCCTAACTAGAATGCATATATCCTGGTGTACTTTGACACTGGACTGCTCAGTGATGTTTTATAAATGTTCTTCTACACCCCTCATTAGTGCATTATCTAGGGAGCCAGGGTTTCAGTGATGCTACTATGGCAGCATTTGTTTGTTTTGTGCTTTCTAAACTGTCATCCTTTCTAATGTTTAAAGAACCTGAAGGAGATCATTTTTACCTAAGTATGTTTCCAATCACTGAGAATGCCACTGGATGTCATGGAGCCCCCAGGTTCCTTCTGCCACAGCTGTGTTGTGGGAGAATGTGTTTTATTAGGGGATAGTGCCATATGTATGTGCATGCATGGGTGAGAAGTTTGTAGTTATGCTGCTATATTTGTAATTTTACACTTATGTACACGTACATATATATATATTATTGTTAGCGGAATGAGGCAGTTTGTCTTATCTAGCCTGCCTTTTGTTTGTAGGTAGCAGTTGATGACTTATTTGCCCCTCCCCACTTTTCCATTTCTGCCATGCCATTTTGAAAGTGTTCGCCAAATAAGAGTCGCTGCCTACCGAGACTGTTCCAAGTATTTACCACTTTCTATGTGAAGTAGAACATTATCTGGGCTCTGTGACAGTTTGTTACTTCTGTTTGCAATTGACACTGTTTCCATTCTCCCCGGTCTTTCCTCCAGAATTCCGCTCCTTCACTTTCCCCATCTCAAGAGTTTATGAACCAGGCAATGTTCCCAAGTATTGTCCGTCTATCCCAGTGGCTCAGCAGGTTGCATGCTTATCTCTTGTGCAGGAATACTGAAAGGCTATGGGTTCTATTCTCACTCTAGGTTGGTGGATTAATTTTGGGATGTCTCATATGGTCTAGTGATTAGGATTCATGGTTTTCACCCAAGTGGCCCAGGTTCAACTCCCAGTATGGGAATGGTCCCCTCTTTTAGTGGGTGGTTGGCATACTAGTTAAGGTGTTTACCTTACAGACCCAAGGTACAGAGTTTGATTCTTACATGGAATAATTGGCTAGGTTTTAAATGGCCCACAAAGGTAGTTAGCTTAGTAATATATCAATGAACAATCAATGAACCAGTGAACCTTCTTGTCTTCCTCATAAAGATTTCAAGTTCTTTTAGCCTTCCCTTTTAATTCTTCCATATAACTAATTACCATTGTTGCCTTTCTCTGGACTCTTTCCATCATTCTATGTACTGTTCCTTTTATGGCCTCTAGAATTGCACATTTGATGTCTGACCAGTGTCTAGAAAAGTGTGAGAATAACCTCTTTGCCCCTGAAGTCTGTCTTTCTTAGGATACGTATAAGCATGTTGCTGGTCTTGGTAGCAGCATTTTTGCTTTGTACATGAGGATGTATATAGTTGTATGATTACAGCTGTCTGTAGATCCTTCTCCCAGTCAGTCTGGTCTGATTGAGTTCCACCACCACCCCAGATTATATTTTACTTTCAGCTTTTATATCTCAGATTCAGCACCTTGCATTATTCAGTTTTGAGTCTAAGCTGCCGTTTCTTCCATCTTCCCAGGTTCCTTATGTCCCGCCTAAGGCTTCTTCCTTTGTCACTAAGTCTGGCGCTGTCTTCTAGCCATGTGCAAGTATCTAGATCTCATTCTTATTTCCCTGCTTTATGTCGGAGAATGTACTGAACAGCACAACCCCCATTACCACCTCTGCAGGATGCCACTTGTTACCACCAAGTTTCTTCCTTTTATCCACCTCTGTACTTATGAAACTATGCCTGTTTCAACCTCTAGTCCTATTGGCTTATCCAGTAGATTTTTATGAGTGACAAAACTGAGCAACTTCTAGAAATTCAGATAAACTACATCCACTGAGAAGCCATTATCCATTTGTTCCTTGATCATGCCACAGAACTGGATTGAGATGAGCTGAAGATTCACTTTGGGATGGAACCTATTCTGACTTATGTTGTGCCACTTATGATAGTCCAGAAATGCAGCCAGGCTTTCCCCGGGAACTTTTTTCCATTACGTCACATTGCCACTAAGGTATGCTGACGGTTTGCAGTTTCAAGCACTAGCCAGTGATCTTTTGTTAAACAGCTTTTTAGACCTTTTTACTTGTACCCTAGTCTGATGCCTCAGAATTTTAGGTGACATCCCATCCTGCCCCAGGGTCTCAACTTCCTTCAACTTGTCTAGTTCCTGTAACACATGCATGGAATCTGTTCCAACATCTGCCCATGCTTCAATCCCTCCTGCGTCTTACCCTTGTTTTTTCCTGTAGCATGTGATGAAGAAGTTGCTTAGTACTTCTACTTGCTGCCCATCCTCCGTTAGGTCTCTTTGCCTACTAATTGGCATAAGAAAATCTGTCTTCCTGTCTACAGAATACTGTAAAAATTGTTCCCCTTTCTTTAGTCCCTCTACTAATCTCTTGTCAATTCTTATTTCAGCTTCTCTAATCTTCCTAAGAATTGTGTACTTCCTAGCTCTGCATATTGTATTTCCCAGTTTATTGCCCTTCTTCCTTTCTCTTATATTGTACTTTTTCTTTATTGCCTCTTTTGTTTTGCATATGAGTTTCATTATTTTCCCTTTGCTCCCTTTGCTCTTTTTCTTAAGTCATTTTCCACTGCCTGCTTGTGCTGTCTCTGTATTTCCCATAATGTGTCGACTCCCATAGTTCTCTGCCAGTACCCCAGCTCCATGGATGTTCATCGTGTTTCACTGTTGCAGGCATTACTCTTGGGTTATCCTGCTGGCAGGCTACCTGCAGTCGGACAGAATTCCAAAGTCTAGGCCCGGCGTCGGTTGCTGTCACCTCTTCCCTGACATCAGTGCACCAGGGGTATAAAAGATGCAGCCGAAGCCATTTTCTTCAGTCTTTCTTGCCGCACGGTGCCCAAAGCAAAATCAGTTCGCAAGTGCTGGTCGGTCGACTCCGGAGTTTTTCAAAGCTGAATTTCAGAACCGAAGTCTTCATTAAAGCTAAGTACCCCGTTGGGGAAACTTTTTTCTTGCTCCAAACCGATGTCAGAAAAAGTTAACAATTGTATTTCTTGTGGGAAGCAAATTCTTCATCAGGATTTTCACTCTTACTGTATTCCTTGCCTAGGCCCTGATCACAACATTGCTAGCTTTCGGTTTTGTGCTAGATTCAACCAACACACTATCAAGCGTCGGTTCGATTTTGCATTTCATTACTTTGGCCAAAGATTTAATTATATAATGCCAGCGGAACAGCCAACAACCGAAGTTTACAAAAAGTGCAAGGAAAAAGAAAAGGACAGGCATCCGCGGTCCAAAACCAACGATGAGGCTACTGCTAAGCCAGTCACCGGTTCTTAGTGAGGCACTTTCGCAGCTCCTGACGCCCACTGCCTCAGAGCCACAGGCCGTTGCCGACTCCCACATGGAGCCAACTAGGCCTCTGGATACTCAAGGTATTGGACACTCGGAAACTATCCCCTCAGATGTGTCCGGAGCCGCTGAGCAGGCATCGGCTTCTGAGGGTGTTTTCAGACCAACACAGTTATATGTTAAGCCAACCACAGCTTCAAAGGCAAAGACTAAAGCAGCTCTAAAGACAAAGAAACAAGTACAGCTTTCTCCTGGACAGACTTCCATGCCTAAAAAACAGATGCTCAAAATGGCTGAAGACCTAATTAATTTGATCAGGGGTTCCCATCCGTCTCCTGATAAGAGGCCTAGGCAAGAGACAGAATATGAATCTTCAGATCAGATTTCCATTTCGTCTGAATCCTCCTCTGAGCAGAAATACTCTCTTCCTCCCTATAAGGATTCTGATGCTGAAGAATCTATCTCTTCAGTCTCTCCTCCTGAGGATTATTCTTTTGAGGAAACCCTGCATACCATGAGGGAGCACTTCCACTGGGAGAGCCAAGACTACTCAGAATCTAAGAAAAGGCTTAGAGATTTCCTTCTACTACCTCATCACAGGCCTCTTGCTATTTCCCCTGTGTTAGACATTGCAGATGATGTATTTTCAGAGTCCGGCTTTTCTCCTGACTCTTTACTCCCTGCCCCTGTTAAACCAGACAGATACTACAGGGTTCCGGATTCACATAAATTTCTTTATAAAAACCCTGCTGCTGACCCAGAAACCATTTCTCAGGGTCCCAAAGGGGTCAAGGCTTCCACTGTAAAAAATCCTATTCCGTCTGATAGGGATTCAAGGGGACTAGACAGATGGGGGAAAAAGGTTTACACTTCTGCTACTTTGGCTGTGAGGGTATTAAACTGTCAATTTCATATACTTAAATATCAGCAATACTTAATGTCACTGCTTAAACAGAAAATGTTGACTAATTCTGATTGTGCAGAAAATAAGGAAATGCAGGATTTATTGCATGCAACTGAACAAGTGGGAAAGCATACATTGCAATGTGGTTTTGATTCTCTGGAGGCCTCTTGCAGGGCCGCAGTTATTGGTTCTGTCATTAGGAGGCATGCTTGGTTAAAGGAACAGAATCTGTCTGATCATGTTAAAGCAAAATTATTAGATGCTCCATTACAGCATGATACTTTATTTGGCGTTAAAGCAGAGGAGGTGTTGAAGAAAATGGAGAACAAAGCGAAATCTATGCAAACAGTAAATGATTTCTTACAGGTACAGCCACCCAGATTTAGCAGGAACTGGCCTACAAAGAATTGGTCCTTTCCAGTGTCAGACAGGCCACAAAGAGGCAGGTACAGATGCCCCAGAGGCAGACCCCAGCCCCAGGGCTCATACAGGCCTAAACAGTGGGGCACTTCTACCTCCAAAAGCAGAGAAGACAAATCACAGCCATACAGGAAACAGTCCCAATGACTTTCCTCTGCCAGCACAAAGCACTTATTCTTTGGCAGCCCCCTTGGGGGGGAAACTAGCACTTTTTTCTCAGAATTGGCACAGGATCACCCAGGACAAATGGATCTTGAATATAGTGTCGCAGGGCTACAAGTTCCACTTTCACACCCTGCCAAGGGCAAAAGGTATGCCAGACCTGCCACACAATCAATGGGCAGAGGCACAAAAACAAGTTTCATCCCTCATGGACAAGGGCCATTTAGCAAGTACCACAGCAAGAGCAGGGACAAGGATTTTACTCAAGACTTTTCTTGGTACCCAGAAAGGGCAAAGCCTGGAGACCAATACTGGACCTGTCTATTCTAAATACTTTTCTGGACGTTCCAAAATTCAAAATGTTGACTCTGAAGCAGCTTCAGCCCATGCTGGGCAAAAAGGCTTTGCTTGTATCTTTGGACCTAAAAGAGGCATACCTGCATGTACCAATCAGACAATCTTGCAGAAGATACCTCAGATTCATAGCTGGCTCAATGAACTACCAATTCCCTACACTGCCCTTTGGCTTATCTACTGCACTCCGGGTCTTCACAAAATGCCTGGCACCAGTTATTGCATTTTGCAGACAAAGAGGAATTCATATATATCCTTATTTGGATGACTGCCTTATTCAAGCAGAGAACAAGGACATTTTACTAAAACATCTGGCATTTGTAAAAAGATTATTAATTTGCCTAGGGTACACAGTAAACGAAAAGAAATCAAAACTAGTACCCTCTCAAGAGATAATATTCCTGGGTGCAAGCTTAAATACAATTGCCCAGATGGCTTATCTCATGCCAAACAAAGGCAACTAACTTCTTACTTCAAAATGTTGGCAACAAAGACCCAGTTATCTGCAAGAAAAATTCTGCAGGCTTTGGGCTTCATGGCATCCTGCATTCTACTAATTCCATATGCCAGACTGCATATGAGGAAACTATAATGTTATCTAAAAAGCGTTTGGACTCAACATTGCCACAGCCTGGAAACATTAATTACCCTCCTTCCTTTGCAACAGGAGTTTTGATGGTGGGCACAGGCCTGTCACCACAACAAGGGACAACCATTCAACTAACCCACAGCCAGACAGTCAATAACAACAGATGCATCAGATTATGCCTGGGGAGCCCACATGGCAGGAAAATGTATTCAGGGCACATGGCCCACAAGCCAAATGCATCTTCATATCAATCAAATAGAGATGCTAGCTGTTCAGAATGCCCTGACAGCTTTCAAGGATCTACTTCATCCAGGACAATTACTGATAAGGACGGACAATACTACAGTCATGTGGTACATAAACAAGCAGGGAGGCACACATTCCTACCCCCTCTGCAGACAAGCCATGACTTTGTGGGACACAGCATTACACCTGCATGCACAATTCCTGCCAGGAAAGATAAATACTCTGGCAGATGAAATAAGCAGAAACCTCACGGATCCCCACGAGTGGAAACTGGATCCACAAGTCTTCAGCATGATAACAAAGGAATGGGGATGCCCAGACATAGATCTATTTGCCTCCCCCACAACTGCCAACTACAGAGGTTCTGCACAAGGACTTATCACAAGCAAGCATGGAAAGTGGATGCTCTATCATTCAGCTGGGAAACCCTAACAGTTTATGCCTTTCCTCCTCTGCCTCTCCTCCCCAAGGTACTCCTAAAGGTCAGACAAGAGAAGCCAAAAATGATTCTGATTGCCCCAGACTGGCCCCACCAGCACTGGTACCCAATCCTAAAGAGCTTGTCTCAAGGCCCAGCCTGGACATTACCTCCAATTCCTCACTTACTGACCCAACAAAACAATCGGGTCATGCACAGCCAACTCAGGACCTTAAATCTGGCAGCATGGCGGATAATGTAGCCATTCAGAACACACCTCTCTCTAAAGCAGTGATGGATGTTATTTTGGAGGCCAGGAGGCCCAGTACCAGAAAATCTTATGCAGAAAAATGGAAGAGATTCTGCGTTTGGAATCAGGCACAAGGAATTAACATGGTGGTACCAAATATTCCTCAGATTTTGCAATACCTAACTGAGATGCTGGACAAAGGCCTATCCTTTTCATCAATTAAAATCCATGCCTCTGCCATTTCAGCTCATTACAATATGGAACCACCTCTTTTTTCTCATCCATTGCTAAGGCAGTACCTCAGAGGGGCCAAATATTTAAGACCCCCAAAGAGAGCACTAATACCTGCATGGGACCTCAACTATGTCTTGGAAAAACTCACACTGCCGCCATTTGATCCAGCCAATTCAGCTGAGATAAAGTTTTTATCATGGAAAACAGCTCTGCTCCTAGCAATAACCTCTGCAAGACGAGTCTCAGAGTTACAGGCACTCATGGCTGTGGAACCTTTTATCATTTTCCATCCAGACAGGGTTTCTCTGAGGACGAACCCGACATTTATGCCTAAGGTAGTGTCCAGTGTGGCCCTTAACCAAACCATTCATTTGCCTACTCTTTATCCAAACCCACAGAATAAGGGTGAGAAACTCCTACATTCTTTGGACATACACAGGCAACTATGCTTCTACTTGGACAGAACTAAAGCTTTCAGAAAGACTGAGCAGCTCTTAGTGGCATATGCTGCCGGATCACAAGGAAAAGTTTTCTCTAAGCAGACTATTTCAAAATGGATAGGTCACTGCATTTGTTTCTGCTATTAACAACATGGCAAATCAGTGCCTAAGGGCATTAGGCCACATTCAACCAGAGCAGCAGCCACTTCAGCAGCGTTCCTCAGAGGAGTACCAACCAAAGACATTTTAGAGGCTGCAAATTGGAGTTCAGTGCACACTTTTACCAAGCACTGCCACTTACCTCTCTACCCTAAATCCAGAGCAAGCTTTGCCACTGCAGTTCCGCAGGGCCTCATAGCCACTCCTAATTCTATTTAGGCCCAGCTACCCAACCTCAGCTTTGGGATTCAACCCAAGTGTAATGACTGCAACAGTGAAACACGATGAGCATAGTACAGTTGTGTACCTACCATAAATGTAGATGTTCAAGTGTATTCACTGTTGCAGTCCAGGTTACCCACCCACCATCCCCCTTTCTTTGCTGGGACATATCTGTACTTCTCTATTCTATACAACCTATGTGGTGTATTTGCTTGTAGATGAAGGTAATGTTTTATTTTAGTGCATGCTTTTTTATTGGCATAATTTTTAGCCTACCCTTTTGGGGGCACCTGACATCTGGGGCAAGAAAAAGTGAAAAAATGGTGTCGGCTGCATCTTTTATACCCCTGGCGCACTGACGTCAGGGAAGAGGTGACAGCAACCGACGCTGGACCAAGACTTTGGAATTCAGGCTGACTGTGGGTAGACTGCCAGCAGGATAACCCAAGTGTACTGACTGCACCAGTGAATACACTCGAACATCTACATTTATGGTAGGTACACAACTGTACTTTTCTGGTCATCACTTCAGCTAGAAGAGTATCAGAGCTACAAGCACTCATGGCTGTAGAGCCCTTCATCATTTTCCAAGCTGACATGGTCTCCCCTTAGGACTAACCCATCCTTCATGCCTAAAGTGGTGTCCATTGTGGCTCTCAACCAATCCATGCATTTGCCCACCTTTTTCCCTAACCCACAAAACAAGGTGGAAAGGATTCTGCACTCTCTAGGTATGCACAGACAGCTCAGATTCTATCTGGACAGGACTAAATCTTTTAAAAAAACTGATCAATTGCTAGTCAGATTCACAGCAGGGGCAGAGGGCAGGCCATTTCCAAACAATCTCCAAATGGATAGCAAACTGCATCCATTTTTGCTACAAACAGCACAGGAAACCACCCCCAAAGGGTGTCAGGACACATTCCACCAGGGCAAACTCAACCTCTGTAGCTTTTTTCAGAGGGGTCCCCACAAGGGACATCCTGAAGCGTGCATCATGGACATCTGTTCATACCTTCACCAAGCATTACCACCTGCCTATCTTCTCCAAATCCAGGGCAGGCTTTGCCACCGCAATCTTGCAGGGCATCCTAGCCAGACCCCAGTCTTCTTGACTGCCTCCACCCTTTTCTTCAGCTTTGGATATCAACCCAAATGTGATGACTACAACAGTGAAACATGAAGAACATAGTACAGTTGTATACACTTACCATAAATGTAGATGTTCGAGTGTATTCACTGTTGCAGTTCTGGTTTCCCTCCTTCCATCCCCCTTGTCTCTTACTCTCTCTCTCTCTCTCTCTCCTCACAGGGATTTTTCATTTACTTTCTACTGGTGGTGTTCTTCCACCATAACCTAGCTCCCTATTTGGGGGCTCCTGACAGTTAGGGCAAAAAAAACTGATGTAATGGCATCGTCTGCCTGATTTTATACCACTGACGACCTGACATCAGTCCTGGAGCAACAGCAACTGACGCAGAAATACTAATCCTCTGGTATTCAGGCCGACTGAGGGCTACCCCTGGCAGGATAACCCAAATGTGATGACTGCAACAGTGAATACACTCAAACATCTACATTTATGGTAAGTGTACACAACTGTACTTTCCTTCTTGCCATGTTTATAAATGCCAGAAGAAAGAGCTTTTGTAATTTGGTTGGACCAGACCTAGAGAACAGGGCAAGTAAATACCCCATTGAGGATCCTTTCTTCTGATATTGTGTATAGCTGGCATTGTATTTTGTTATTTTTTATCTATTTATTTTTTGATGGCAAGTTAGCAAATGCCTAATGTGGTGGTACAGGGCATGTCCATTCCCTGACTACAGATTCAAAAGATGTGCTTGCAAACACCAGGATATCCTTTTATTACCTAAGGTATGCCGTACATCACATGTATGCTCCTCACGTACGTAGGGCATATGAGCGATGTCTGCATGTACCATCCTCAGAACTTTTCTGCTGCCAGTAGAAACACCATTTTTGATTGTTGGTCCCTCACCCGAGTCATTTGCGGGTGCATCAAGACATTTGGATAAGAGCCCAGTTGGGGTTTTCTTTTTCTTATTTACTGCTGCTTTTGCTGTGGGTTTTTCATGTCATCCAGAAAAAGCAAGTGCCAGTCTGGGAGACAAATTCTACATAAAGTTAATCACAAGCAGTGCTTGTTTTGCTCAGGGCCTACTCACAATCACAAAACTTGCAGTATTTGTCAGGCCTTTGTGCCTAAGATTTTTATGTAGTTGTCTGTCGTCTCTCACAATTTATTTGGAAAATCAACGTCTTAAACATTTAGTGAAAGATGCTGTGGAGGGAACGTCTAGGCCTGACTTTGAGTCTTCACTGCAGAGAAAGGCCAAAAAAAAAACAAGTTCAGACTCTTCCCTGCACTTCCTACATCAGACATCTCTCTCGAGGCTGATGAAAACCCAGTGGTTCACCCAGTTCTGGGGTCTGATTCTTTGGCTGGGACCACTTTGGAGTCTGCCATGGATCCGATAACGGGCACATCCTCGGAGGCATTGCAGACATCCATTTCAGATAGTCAAGGGAAACCAAGACATATTATTACTGAAGGGCCTAGAGGGGTGTGGCTCCCCAACACTGGCCCAGTAATCAAGGAGCCTCAATCGTCACGACTGGCAACAGTAGGGTACGTACACACTGGGAGGATGACAAGTATACACACAGTAAAGTGCAATTTCCCTGAAGAGCACACAGAGACCACAGTCAGTCTGGGGCTGTTTTTTTTCCTTATTTCTCCAGATCCCCAATAAGACTCCCCACTGGCACAGTTATAGACTTGAAATCTCAGCTGAGTGGTCAAGCCAAGACCTGCAGACCATCTCTGTCCAACCAGTGCTTCATGTCCCTGCCCAAGTAGCTGACACACACACTCTTTGAGATTTGATTTATACACAAACACACAAAAACACACACATATACACACACACACACACACACACACACACACACACACACACACACACACACCTGGGAAAGGCTGGCACAGGTTTAGTGGCTATGCCCCCTTTTGCCCAGACTATAAGGTAGTTTTCGCTGCCACCAGTCACTACTTATCAGCTACTTTAAGGCCTTTAGCAAAGGGTGTCCAATCTTACAGTGTAATGTTACTATTAAACCAAATGGTAGTTTGACCAAGAGCAAGGCTATTAGGATTAGCCAACACAGTGTCACCAAATAGATATGCAAGTATTCTAAGAACTTAAAATATGCCTCACAAATATCAGCCACAATGAAAGGTTTAAATATATTTAATAAAAAATAATAAAAGAACAAGAAAATACTCTAGATCATCACAGTAACTTCAGAATTCAAAATCACAGGAAATATTTAAAACAATATTGCAGGACAGTCTCAAATAAATACAGAAAACATCAAAACTAATCTTTACTATATTTCTTACTGAACATAAATAAATTACTGTACCCTAGTTAACTTACTATTACAGCAAGGCAAGTGTGGTGAATGGATCTTCTAGCTGTTGTTGTTGTCAGATCAAAGACAGATACAAAATGCCCAGTTACTCTCACAGGGAGTTCTTAAGTTAATATCAACTAATACTGCTATGATACTTGCAGCATGACATCACTTTTTGTCACCTAACTTCAGTTCCCAGGCTGAAAAACAAATATTGCTAGAAACTGCTACTAGCATTTAGCATCTCCCTGTGAAAATACATAGCCTTCAGATGTTTGCAGATCCTGAAAGTCATAAAACAATAAAACACTTCTACATCTCCAGCCTAGTAATAATCTCTCTTTCAAGGCAACACATTGAGTCCCCTAGTGTAGACATCCTTTCTCCTGTTGACTAAAACTGAAAGATAACATCTCTTGTTTATGGGCCAACAATAAAGTACTTCATTCTCCAGTATTCTTAAGATTTGCAAGTTAATCTCCTCTTAAAATACATCCATCTAAACAATTACAATAGTGTATAAAACATCTCTTCAGCACACGTCTATACAATATGGCATACATTTCTAATATAGTGGTAACACAAGCAATTGCATCCTGCTGATATTCACAAATGACATTAACTATTTACAAAATTATAGATAGCTGTGCTAGCTGTATCTCCTTCTGTCACACTTCTATATAAATCATATTAATATTCTCAAGTGACATATAATTATTTACAAAATTCCAGATAGCTAGGCTGGCAATAGCTCCTTTTGTGACAGGGGTTTCCTCAAATTCTGGTGAGGGAGGAAGTTCCAACAGTTGAGTGTAGGCTGACGATGGGCATTTCCACTTTTCATAAGGCAGCCATCCAATTAAAAAAAAGGCAAAGACAAAGCATGCTTCTTCTTCTTCTTCTTCTTCTAGGGTCCCTCAAAGTGAGTGGCAGAATTTCACCTAGGGCTTATTTAATGCCCTTATGACTCTGAATCCTCCTGTGGGGGTCTCTGTTCCTACTCCTCTTTGAACATCTTCCCCTTACAAGAGGGAAGGGAGCAGGACTCTTCTAATGAAGAGGTTTCCTCTGATGAGGAATATTTAGCCTATTCCACCCAAATTTCATCACGGATACCATTGCTAAGATGAGGGAGTATTTCAAGTGGGACTGCTCCCAAGTTTCTGATGTGCAAAAGAGATAGTATGAGCTCTTACAAATGGAGTCTCCTTAGCCATCTGCTGTCCCTCCAGTTTTAGCTTCTTTACTGAATGCCTTTTCCTCAGTATCTCAGACTCCTGATTCTCAGCCTCCTGCCCCTTTTTATGGTGTGTGTTTACTATCTAAGTCTAGAGCATAATATTAATGAGTATGTCATCTGGCAAAGATTTTGGTGTAAACCCTTTTTCTGGCCAAGAATACACTCATGGCCATTTCAGAAAAATGCAGTATGTCTGCAGAGGCACAACAAGCTGGCAGCTCAGAAATCCTGTTCATATATAAGGCAACAGAAAGAGGAAACCAAAATGAAAATTCCAGGGCAACCCTGGTATCCAGTCATTCATGAGGGGACCATAGGTCCAAGGCTGTCAGTTCCATGAAGACATTTCAGCAATCTCCAGTCCTGATGTCTGTAGTAGCTGAGGGCTTTGGTGATACTACTTTGGAAACCACCAGGCCTTTGGCCTTCAGCATGTCCACCAAACCAAAAGCCCAACCAGGGAGCAAGCAGCAAATGCCATTTTGATGTCTTCCCCTGAATGGCAACTTACAGTTAATGAAAGGGAGAATGGTGTACTCCTGGGTATTATTGTACAAAGCATTGAAGCCCACAGGAATTCAGAACCCATGGACCCCCCCCCCCACCTTGGGTGATCTCTGGCAGCCATCCACCACTCTAAGGCCTAGACATTGCTGACAAAGGCCTCTGCCAAACCAAACTTGCAGGTCATCAGGCCCCACTACCACCATACTGCCTATCTCTGAAGATTGGAATGTGTTGGCTCAGTGCTTCTTTTAGGTTTTACAAAGTCTACAGCATAACCTCAGATGTCCTTTTATTCTCATGTTGCAGTATTCATAACTATAGGGAGGTTGCTGCCTGCAGCATCGGACATCTAGCCAGTATACCAAAGTCTTAGGATCAGGGGTACATGTAACATTGCATGTCAGAACTATAAACTGATATCAGCTATAAAAGTGATGTCTGCATGTACCCACTTCAGAACTTTTCTGCTGCAGTGATCTACAGACCTCTGAACTCCACCTCCAGGAATCAGTTCGCTCATTTGTTTCGGCCATCCAATACAGATAAGTACCTTTTTGGGTTTTTTGTTACCTTTCTTATAGCTTTTCAAATGTACATGTCAGCTAGGAAGGGGAAGTATGCTTGTGGAAGGTAAATTCCACATAAGGGCATGCATGATAAGTGCCTATTCTGTTTAGGTGAAGGCCATAACCATACGTCTTGTGACATCTGCAAGTCCTTTGCACCGAAAATACTATGCAGCCATCTGGCTACCTTAAATTTTACTTAGAAAACTAGACAATCCAGCATCTGGCATTAGGCATGGAGGGTGAGGTAGGTACCTCCAACAAGCCACCTAAGAAGAAGGCCAAGAAAGTTAGGCCTGATACCCATGCTGCACTTCAGGAGTCCAGTGAGACTGTTGAGGCAGATGTTAGCCAAGGGTCTCATCGGACATCTGTTTAACAGCTAGAACTTGGAACCAGGGTGGAAGCTGGTTCATCGTAAATGCAGAGCACGTCCGCTGAGGTTGATCAGCCATCAGCTCCTGATGGCGAGGGTGAACCACATCTTGAGGAGTCAGAGGGGCCTTCTCCCACCTTTCCATTCTCCCAGGCATTGGCTTCTAAACCAATGCATCCTTCTACTCCTCTAAAGAGGAAACAGAAATTAAAACATAGAGAAACAGAACCAGCTCCTGGATATGAAGCTTTTTCCCAAAATCTTTTTAGAGTCTTCCAGGCTCTCCAGTCTCAGGTGCCATAAACAGCCCCTACTCCTGTACAGGCCTTACATGATTCAGAGGAAGGATTTTTTCCTCTGATGAATCACTTACATATTGTTCCCAGCTTGACTCCCCCAAGGACTTCATTACCCCTGAGGAGGAGGAAACTGTTAGTCCTGAATCTCCAGGGGAAGAATTCTTTGGGGACACCATCTCTCTTATGAGAGAACACTTCAAATGGCAGGCTTCAGATGTTTCAGAAACTAAAAAGAGATACTTTGAATTACTGCATATGGACCAGCCCTCCCCATCTGCAGTCCCTCCCCTGCTCCCAGCCTTTCATGATGCCTATCTGGCTGCATCCCAGGCCACTGATTCTCAGCCCCCGGCTTCCAAATTTCTGGATAGATTTTTTAAAGTTCTTCAGGGTGCACAGTTCTTGTTCAAGAACCCCCCCTGCAGACTCTGCTGTCATAGCAGTGTCAGCAGATAAGTCATCCAGACAGCTGCCTTCCACCTCTCAGTTTCCCACAGACAAGGACAGCAATTTTATGGATAGGCTAGGGAAGAAAGACTATACTTCCTCCACTCTAGCCATCACAGCCGTAAATTATCAAACACACATGGCTATGTTTGTTTTAGATACCCTATCAAAAACCTCTGCACTTATACCAGATGTCTCAGACTCTCTTGCTAAGTCACAACTCTCCGCTCTAATCTCTTCCACCTCCCAGGTGACCAGGCACTCCAAGTGCAGTTATGATGTGGTAGAGACATCTTCCAAATCCACAGCCTCAGGTCCAGTCCTGAGAAGATATTCCTGGGTGAGGCTTCAGTCCCTTCCCATGGATGTCCAATCCAAATTGCTGGATGCACCACTTGATAACAAGGCCGTTTTTGGTGCAGCCTCTGCAGAACTCCTTTAATCCCTACAGGAAAAGGGCAAGGAGTTACAAAACTTAAAACATTTGCTAGACTCCCCTATTCCTAGGTACCATAGGAATTATTCTCAAAGGACCACCTTTGTTAGGAGGCAGTCACCTCAGTCTGCTGCCCCACAGGCTAAGGGACGAAGACAACTTAGGAAACACTCCACTCCTGGACCATCTTCTTCTTCCACTCCCACTTCCTTTCGAAGGCAGCCTGACCCGGACAGAGCCCCTGCAATGTGACTTCAACCCATTACCCACCTCCATTCCCCTGTCCCTCCGCCTCACCCTTTCCCTACCCTCCTGGTGGAAAATTACCTCAGAGGCTTGGGTCCTTTCCATCATTCAAAAAGGATACTTTATGACTTGGTGGACACTTCCTCCCTTTCAGAAAATACCCCAACCCCCTCCAAATCAGATTCATCTTTTCCCCCCAATCCTGGATCAGCTCCTAGCTCAGGACACCATAGAAAGAGTACCTCTAGACCAGGCAAACAAGGGGTTTTAATCGAGGATGCTTTTGATCCAAAGAAAAGATGGCCCTTGAAGACCAATTCTGGATTTATTGGTACTCAGTCTTTTCCTCAAGGTACCTACCTTCAAAATGCTCACCGTGCATCACCTCCTGCCTCTCATCCCCTGCAAAGCTTTCATGGTATCCCTGGATCTGAAGGATGCCTACCTTCATATTTCTGTTCACTCCAGCTACAGGAAATTTGTACGATTTTCAGTAGATTCATTGCATTTTCAATTGTTTGCATTGCCATTTCGGCTTTCCACAACCCCCAGAGTATTCACAAAGTACCTAGCTCCAGTTATTGCCCACTGCAGAATGCAGGGCATTCAAATATACCTATACCTGGACGACCTCTTGATACTTCACCAGGATAGCCACACCCTTCACCATCTCCTATGCATGGTGTCAAAAACCCTGGATAACCTAAGGTTCACTGTAAACCAGGAAAAGTCTCACCTGACACCCACACAAGACCTGGTTTTCTTAGGGTGCAGGATAAAAACAGACCAGATGGCAGCTTTCATTCCTTGCTAGAAGGTAGAAACCATCACCCATTACCTCCAAACACTTTCTCTCTCTCTATCTATCTCTCTCTCTCTCTCCAAACCTTATCTGCCAGGGAATTCCTGAGAGTCCTAGGCCACATTGCATCCTTGATACCCATGCTCCCCTTAGGAAGGCTGCATATGAGGAAGTTCCAGTGGGTGCTGAAGAGTTGGTGGAACCAACATTCCCACTCTCTGGATATTCCCCTACCTCTCCTTCCATGCCTGAAGAAAGAACTGGAATGGTGGATTGCAGGCATCCACCTCAATCAGGGTATACCTTTGCAGATCCTTCCACTCTTACAACAAATCTTCACAGATGCTTCAGACCTGGGTTGAGGAACAGTTTTGCAAATCCACAACAAACAAAACAAAGTTCAGGGAGAATGGTCCTCCGTCAGGCAAAGGTACCACGTCGTTATGAAAGAGATGAGGGCCCTTCTTCTAGCACTGCAAACATTCCACCAAATTCTCCTACCAGGTACCATGAAAGTAGTCACAGACAATATGACTGTCCTGTGGTACATCAACAAGTGGGGGGGGGGGACAAGGAACTACCTGCTCTGCAGCTTGACAATGCAGATTTGGTCCCTAGCAGCAAAACTGCACATTCACCTGCAAGCAGTGTACAATCCTTCTGCAGAGAATGTGATGGCAGACACTCTCAGCAGAAACTCTGCAACCTGTCATGAATGGATGCTTCACAGGGAGGTGTTTTTGGATATTATTCACAAGTGGGGTATTCCTCAGGCAGATCTGTTTGCTTCCTCCCAGAACAGGCAAATGTCTCTGTTTTGCACAAGGGATCCACTTCCACTGGCTTGGAAGGTGAACACCTTATCTTTTTCTTGGGTGGGGATGTATCTTTATGCCTTTCCCCTCTTCACACTGATTAAAAAAATCCTTCTGAAGATTCAGAGGGACAAACCAAAAATCCTGCTGGTGACTACCTTTTAGCCAAGACAGCACTGGTTTCCCCTACTTCACCTACTAGCTAAGGGCAATCACCACAGGTTACTCCACCAATTTGACCTACTCACACGACAGGGGGTCTGTCATACACCCTCCGGTCCTCAACCTCAGACTCACTCTATGGAGAGTTCTGATCCCCTTCAGACACTTGTATTCAGAGGACATACTCAATGTCCTGCAGGACGCCAAGAAATCTAGTACCAGGAGAAATTATGTGTCAAAATGGAAAAGATTCTCCAGGTGGTGTCAAAAGAAAAAACAGGATCCTTTTCTTATTCCTGTTCCTATGCTCCATTCTTACTTGTGTGAGCTTCTGCATTCAGGACTGACTTACTCTTCCATTAAGGTACACTTGTCAGCCATTTCCATCTGTCTTCCCTTGGTATCTCCTTTGGCACCCAGATTAGAGGTAAAACTATTCTTAAGAGGGGCCCTCCATTTCAGACTCCCTCGTAAACAGATACCTCCTTCATGGGACCTCAATTTTGTCCTTCAGAAACTCACACTACCTCCATTTGAACCAGCTCACTCAGCATCAATGAAGCTATGCACTTGGAAAACAGCACTGCTGGTAGCCCTCACATCCACCAGGAGGGTCTCAGAATTCCAATCCCTGATGGCTACTCCTCCTTACCTAATCTTCCATAAGGACAGGGTCACCCTCAGGACTAATCCTTCCTTCATGCCTAAAGTAGTTAATGAGCTGTCCTTGAATCAGACCATTAACCTTCCTGTTTTCTTCCCTCAACCTCAGAATTTCTCTGAAAGAACTCTACATTCCTTGGATGTTCATAGACAACTTGGGTATTACCTGGACAAGACCAAATCCATTAGAAAGTCTGACCAGCTGTTTGTCTCCTTTCACCCAAGGCCCTTGGGGAAGGTAGTCTCTAAACAGACTATATCATCATGGATTTCTAAAGCTATCTCTGCTTATTATTCCTTTCATGGAAAAGATTTAACTGACAATGTGAGAGCTCATTCCATTAGGGCAGCTGTTTCTTCAGCGGCCTTTTTTAGGGGGGTAGACTATGCTTCCATACTGGAAGTGGCCACCTGGTCCTCAGTCCATACTTTTACCAAGCACTGCAAGCTAGATTTAATCTCTAGAGCCAGAACTGGGTTTGCTAGGTCAATTTTACAGGGTCTCATAGACCAGGCCCCTCAACCTACCTCCCAGGCTAAGACCTAAAGCTTTGGTACTCTTCTTACAGCTATGAATACTGCAGCATGAGAGTAGAAGGACATAGTACAGTTGTGTAAGAACTTACCATAACCTTAAATGTCACTTTTCCATGTTACAGTATTCAGTCCCCCCTTCTACCCCCTCTTACATGGATACTGCAACATGGAACAGAAGGACATCTAAGGTTATAGTAAGTTCTTCAACAGCTATTCTTTATCTCTGTGTCAGAAATTCAAACCAAGAAGGAAAAAGGAAACCAATCCTTTGAGAGACCCAGACACTTCAATATCTGATGAAGAATGTGTGTGGACTGTCTGTCCCAAAAAGTCTTCTGTTTTGTCCTGTGATAAAAACAATGAAAACATCCTTACCTGTGACTCAACACCAGTGGACCTGACATTTGGGATACCCTCTGGCAGACTTATGAGGTATCATCATCCCAGAAAAGGGCACTGGGTCGTCTGAACCTGGGCCCTGGCCTCCTAGAGCTCTAAACCCCCAGCTATCCTCAAATGCCATACGGCCTCCTTGCATTCTTTTGACGCACGTATATCCTGACCAGTATATCCCAGTACCATCTAAGAGCCACAACAGCATGACAAGTGTTTCAAGATACAAGAATAATTGTAGATATGGTCTAATCTGAATATGGCAAATGAGTCAGGGCTGCAAAAAAGCTTCAGGCTGGCTGAATATGACACTTTGACATTTTTGGCATACAGGACACTCATCTGCCAGATCCATATTTTGAAATACAAGACAGGTCCTCAAAGCTTTTATATGGACAGAGTCAGTAATTAAAGACACTCATGGTTAAGGTGCAACTCCTTGATGCAGCTTTTTATAAGGAGTTGCTGTTCAGGGCCCAGGCATATGTGTTCAAAAAGCTAGAGTAGAGAGGGAAGACTATGTAGTCAGTGAAGAGTATGCTGCACCCCCTGATTCCCAAATATATAATATGAATTATCCTTTCAAATAAGGACCTTACTGAGACGAGACAAAGGGATGCAGCCTAAAGATAGAAAGATGGCACAAAAGAGATGGCAGCATGATGACAAAAGGAGATGGAGGGGTGTCCTCAAGGTGCAGTTCTTAGTAGGGAGCACCTGTGACACCAGCCTCCTCCCGTCCCAGTCCCCAAAAACCCTACCCGGTTACCCCATCTAATTATCAAGAAAGGAAGGTCACTTGTCCACCTTCTACTAGCAATAGTCAAGAATTACCTCAGATACTTCTAAATTATTGCTAGGGATTACAAGCTTTAGTATATAGACTGAACTCAAAGAATTCTTCATGCATCAGTGCAAGCAGATCAGGAAAAACTATTAGTTCCCATATTACAGAAGTAATGTTCATTGGCACACTAGAGGCTGCACCCTATGGTCTGGAAAACAGTAAGTTTAATTCACAACTACATGTCATCCCAAGAAAGGGCAGGCCCTGGAGACTTGGTCTAGATCTCCCAAGACTAAACATACTTCTAAAAGTGCCAAAATCCAAAGTTTTGAAACTACAGGCCGTATTTCTCCAGGGTGCTCAGGCTCTCTTTGTTACCTCAAGGGTGCCTACCACCACATTGCCACTTACAGAGGTCACAAGCTGTATCTATGGTTTGTGGCAGGGAGGCCCCCATTATCAGTTTACCTCTTTTGCCCTTTTGTTTAGCTATTACACTCAGAATTTTCACAAAATATCTGGCACCAATGCTAGTCCACTGCAGGACCAAGGAATCCCATACTTACCCATACTTAGACAACTACCTGATTCAGGCCCACTTCCAAGAGGAGATATAAAGGGCTCTGGACTACACCTCACACTGTCTAACCATTCTGAGGCTCACACTCAAGGAATAGAAATCCAACTTGTGCCCAAGCCAGAAGACAGTATTCTTCAGGGCATAACTGCACATAAATACCAAAAGGGCCTCCTTTCCAAAAGAGAAGGTGGAGATGTTCTTCATGTTTCACTGTTGCAGTCATTACATTTGGGTTATCTGCTTGCAGGTAGCCCTCAGTTGGCCTGATTATCAAAGTCTTGGGTCCTGCGTCAGTTGCTGTCTCATCTTCCATGACGTCAGGTAGTTAGGGGTATAAAGCATGCAGCCGACGCCATTACATCAATCATTCTTGCCGTGCGGTGCCTGAAGCAACAGCAGTTTGCAAGTGCTGGTTGGCCAACTCCTGAAATTTTTGTTTTCGAGTTTCAGAACAGAAGTCTACAAAAAAGCTAAGTACCCCATTAGGGATCCTTTTTCTTGCTCTAATCCGATGTCAGTAAAAGTTAACAACTGTATTTCTTGTGGAAAGCAAATACCTCATAAAGATTTTCATTCGTACTGTGGACCTTAATAATTTACTCAAAGGATTAGCTTCAGACCGCAATGATCTGACAGTTTTTGGTTTGGATGGGGAACACTCAGGTGAAAATGTTTGTATTTCTACACCAAATGGTAATTCTTTAACAGCACAATTCATGCAACTTGGCAAAAGTATGAAGTCATTTCGAAGTAACGTATGGCATTTAAGGCTGTTCAAAGCATACATGCAGAAAGATATTACGCCCAGAGGTTTGAGAGTCAGGGTACAGCCCTTAGTCAACAACAGTGACGATCTATTGATGAAAGCCTGGGGTGAGGCCCAACACACAGCAGCTATGAGTTTTGTTGAGGTCCTGATGGGCCACTATGAGAGAACCATTGACCATGACTTTATAGAGATCACAAAGATGGTTGACTCTATTAAACAATTTGAGGGGGAATCCCAATATTCTTCTAACCTTAAAAAGCTTACCCAAGAGTTAATGACAAATGAGGAATTATTGAAAGAAAGGAAAAAGAAAAAATTCCAAGGGGATCTAGTGGACTACACAAGTGGGGATCCCTTCTCTAAGAACACAGCTAAGCATGTCAGATTTCAGCAGTCACCCAAATTTGCACCCAGGAAAAAGTGTCCATGCTCTATCTTGAAAAAAATCTGTTACGAGTAATGACACTTCAGCTGAGGATTCTTTCTCTGCTATTGAGTCAGATGTGCAGAGCACCACAGATATGCCCATAGCTAAGAGGAATAATAACATCCCTTTAGAGATACACAAAAGAGGGGAGGAAGAAAACATAAATGAGGTACACAATATGAACCCCAATGTTTTGTTTTTTCAGAAAAGTGTTCTTAAGGACATCCATTTTTACCCTAGAGAAGACCATGTTGGGCCAGATAATCTCTCAAAGATCCATTCTGATTGTATTAAAGAACTTGCTTCAAACCACAAGTTGGTTATCTTGACAGCAGATAAAGGTGGAGCAGTAGTGGTTCAAGATTGGGCAAAATATAATATGGAAGGGTTGCGGCAACTTTCTAATGCTTGTTATTACACTTGTTTACCATTTGACCCTATGCCCACCTTTAAGAAACAGATAGATGATTTTTTTGGCTCTGGCTGAACAAGAGGGGATTATTTCCAGTAAAATATTACATCATTTGACTGCTCATGATCCTGTTCCACAATATATTTATTTTCTGCCAAAGATACATAAAAATCTACAAAACCCACCAGGTAGACCAATAGTTTCAGGCCGCGGTTCATTGACTGAACCATTATCACAGTTCTTGACAAAATATTTAAAACCTTTGCTGAAGCTGATATGCTCTAGAATTCAGGATACTACTGAATTCTTGCAGATTATTTCTGAGTCCCAGCTGGAACTGGGTTCGTTATTATGTAGCTTAGATGTTGCAAGTTTGTACAGCAACATCCCACATTGGGCTGGTATTGAGGCCTTAAAATATTGGCTTGATAGATCTGAGCTTTATCCTCCTGGATTTAACACCTTATTAATTGGATTAGCTGAACATGTACTGACGAAGAATGTTTTCCTTTATCGGGATTCTTATTAATTACAGATTAAAGGCATGGCAATGGGGGCATCATTTGCACCTATATATGCCGATTTATTTATGGCCTACATGAAGAGCAGTTAATATATGACAGTTCTCATAACATTTTTCTACAGGACATGGATATATAGAGGCGTTACCTTGATGATTGCTGGTTGGTATGGAGGTCCAATTCTGAATATCTTCAAGAATTTGTAAATTATCTTAACGACAATAAATGGGGAATTCACTTTACGGCTATTTACAGTTCTGACCAGATTACTTTTTTGGATGTATTGATAAACAAACAATTTGATAATACTCTTAAATCTGAAGTCTACCGTAAGTATCCCCAATATAATTAATTCCTCCATGCCACCAGCTATCATCTGCCACATATATGTAGGAACATCCCTAAATCTCAGTATACGAGAATTAAACGTATATGTTCGGATGATAGCTCTTACCAAATATTTAGGGATGACTTAACCACCCAGTTCCTACAAAGAGGTTATAAGTTGGGACAAGTGTTATATGCCAAGAACACGGTTGATTTGATACATTGTGAGCCTTTACTTGAATATCAATCTAGAGTTACTAACACCAGCCAAGTGACATGGTTAGTTTCAACTTATGGACGTAATACAGCTAGATTGGTTAACAGTGTACAACAAAATTGAAATATTCTTTTGGCAGATAAGTTGAATTCTGTGTTACAGGACAGATGCTTATTTTCTTATAGGAAACGATGTGTGCCCTTATTAAATTCTTTATTACAAAGAATTGGAATGTCATGTCACCAATTACATGGGAAAATTTTAGCAATCTTGCTATCAAATATATCTCATCTCACAAATTAATTTATTCAAAAACAAAAAACAAACACTATTACCAAAAATATTGGGGTTACTTGCTAGATATAATTCTTGACAAATAAAATTTGCCTACAAATTGTTATGAAAAGCTAACCTTTAAATAAGAAATGAATGTAGTATAACCAGTCTTTCTTGCATCTTGTCCCTTTTCTTAGTATATGTGTAACTAGATATTTTTCCTAAACATACAAATAAATGGTTAAATTTCTATGTTTACTTTATATATAGACTATCCCCATTCTAACTATCCCTTATGAGACCAGATGAACATAAGAATTCTCATACTTTACTTGATGATGTAGTGACTTCTTGTGTATGTATTGTGTGTATATATATATATATATATATATATATATATATATGTATAATTTTCTCGGAACGAGATTGTTGTCCGTTTTCTTTAGATAGGTATTTGTATTGTTTATTTGTGTTTTTGAGTTACCGTATTGTTGTTATTATTTGAAAAAAGAAAATTGAAATAAAGAGATTTTGGGAAAAAAAAGTTGTTTAAGAGCTCATTGCTGTGCCCACATCTGGCCTTTGGATGCATGGCTTTGTATTATGTCTAAACAGTGTGTAAACAGTGAAACATTATCTTCAGAATGGATTCCTCCCTGCATTCCCTTATTGTTTCACCTCCTTGTCTGAATGCTTTTTATGTGATTGATCCTATTGCTGTGTTCAAGACCAAATCTAGTCCACAGTAATGCTCAGCTTTGTTTGGTCTTTAACTGACATTAATGATACTATGGTAAATTAGCATATTTCCCTAGAAAAGATTCAACTGCAGGAAAATTATTTTGCAGATCGGATGCCCTAATGCAGAAATAGTTTCCTACTGAATAGCTGGCTGCATAGGGTTTTGTTGGGATTCAGAAGGTAAACCTGTACAGATGGACACCATGGCCCATTTTATACTGATAATATCATTAATAAAGTCTTCTCTTAATTAAAACCCTGCTATAGGATATCACATGTACTGTCTCCCGCTTTCTACAAAGCACTGCCCCAAAACATCTTCCTTACTAAATTAAAATATTGCCTTCCTGTACTCTGTTTTCACTCTTCTAACTTTCAAAGACCACTGCTCACTGAGAATAAAATTTCTTGATTTGGCCTACTTGCTGACACATGTACTTACACCACTGCAACCAACTAAATAACATAAATATTCTACTCGTTACTGAATGGTCCAACTTATCTTCTGTGCATCTTATTATATAAATTCTAAATCATGACTACTTACCTCCTCTGATAAGAAAACTCCTAATCAGGGAACAGTCCTACTCCCTAAGGAATTCCAAGGACAACTCAATGTTATTCAACTGTCCCTCATTTAAAACATTCATCAGTGAGTGAACCTTCTCACAAATGGGCCCGGCACTCTGGAACAAACTTCCATCTGAAACAAGACATCAAGATAGTTTTACCAAGCTTAAGAAGTCCTATCCTGAGCACCTGTTCAAGGAAGTTGCTTAAGTGTTTCAGGGGTAATTTTAAAAAAAATGTTTACAGTCTCTCATTTGTTTTTCTTTGTCATTTAACTCTTAATCCAGTGTTATCTTCTCTGTCTCTATGCCTGTCAATGTAATGTCTTATTTTTACTCAATTCAATAAAAGTTTTCCCCCCCATGGAAGTTCAGTTTTAAACCTTGAACAAGCAATTTCATGTGGCTAAACTGTATTGCAGCCCATGTAAACTGATAAAACCTAGTGTAAACCTGCTACTTTATTAGAAATGTGTAAGAACTACATAACTTTCTACTTTATAAAAGCTGTTTAGTAAACTTGCATGAACTTTCTAAAGTCTTTTAACTAGGTAAACCTAGGTCTATCATATTTGAAGTGTGTAGCTTAAGTACGCAATTATGCTAGACAGAGTGTGTCCTAATTGTGCTAATATATAACTAACACCCGTCCAGGGGTGTTGTAAGGCCAGATGCTCTCACTCTCTGTCAGTCTCTCACACACACAGTCACTTCTGCTTTCATACATGCATTCACTCACATAAGATCACTCTCACTCTCTCCCAATGTCTCTCTCTCTCTCACACACACACACACACACACACACACACACACACACACACACACACACACACACACACACACACACACAGTCTCTTCTGCTTTCATACATGCATTCACTCAAATAAGATCGCTCTCACTCTCTCCCGATGTCTCTCTCTCTCTCTCTCTCACACACACACACACACACACACACACACACACACACACACACACACAGTCTCTTCTGCTTTCATAAACGCATTCACTTACACAAGATCGTTCTGTCTCTCGATGTCACACACACAGTTTCTTCTGTTTTCATACACGCATTCACTCTCACAAGATCGTTCTCACTCTCTCTCTTGATCTCACACAGTCTCCTATGCTTTCATACACGCATTCGCTCACTCTCTCTCGATCTCTGACACACAGTCTCTTCTGCTTTCATACGTGCATTCAGTCAAACAAAATCACTCTCACTCTCTGTTTCAATCTCTCACACAGTCTCCTCTTCTTTCATACACGTATTCACTCCCACAAGATTGCTCTCTCTCCCTCTCAATCTCTCACACACACAGTCTCTTTTCCTTTCATGCATTCACTCACACACACATACAGAAACATAAACACTCATACACATGCATACACACACACACACACACACACACACACACACACACACACACACACACACACACACACACACTTTTTTTCTGTTTATTTTTTTTTGTACTCTCACTAAACAGCAAAAGTGCTGCTTTGTGAGTGTAAGGTAATGGCGGCCATTAGTTTTTTTGCAGTGCGAGCTCCACTGCAGCGTGATATACTGCCTTGAAGCAGTGGACTTGTTTTTCAGTGGGCACTACCTGTGCATTAATACACTGCTAGAGAATGTACATTCTTCAATCAGGGTGCTGATGTACAGTTTGCCCATTCTCTAAGTTTGCTTAGTTTATTGCCTCTGAGCCCAGGTCACACCTGAAAAGGGTTTCTGGACCTGCCCACCTTCCCAGTTACCAAATAGTAAATAAATAAATCCAATAAAATAACTAAAATAATTTGTTCATGGCCAGATTGGACAGTAAGATATGTACAGCCTAGAACAGTTCTTAAATGCAGAAAGAAATGTAATATCTGTTTAAATGTATGCTGTATGTCTTGATCTGTGCCTATTGTTGTAATTAGGTCTGCTCGGATATGTTAGTGGAATCTGGCATTGTATATAGCAACAGTATGCAGAGGCTATTGATTTCTTTGTGTACCACTCAAGCTGCAAATAGTCGAAGCTAATCTGTAATAACTTTTAAAGTTAACAGAACCCCCTTTGGGAGTTATTTTGTTCTTTTTGACATTCAGTGATTTGTTGACTTCAAGCTGAGGTAAGTTCAGAGCAAATGGACAGAGCTTGTGTAAATTGGCTGCCTCATCCTATCCCACCCCAAGACTGGACCTTCTTGCTCTTTATGGAAAAAAATAACCCAATAGACTGCCCACAGTGTGGCTGTATGACTCTAAAAAACAGTAAAGATAGGGATTAGTCAGTCATGTATTTTATTGAATGCCACACATTTGACTTTCCTATGTTTTCCCAGATGCACAAGTTAGGCTAATCTTTTCCTGTTCAAATATCCTATTAATTCATTTTCTCTTTCCAGTATGGACCCATGGATGCTGTTTCATCTGTGGAAGATTTAAGCCTTTCTTTTTCCACTCTGTTGTTCTTTCCAACAGCTTTCCAGTCATACTACCCAGGATATGATAGAAGGTATCCAAACATGAGCTGATATTTTCCTTAGTGTTTCTTCTGGCTGCCAGCACAATCATTCTAGTGTTTTCCCCTGTTTCTACCTCTGTGTATTCGTTTCTTCTCTCAGTTACCTCTCTGATATTTCTCGTGGTCAGTTATGCAGAATGCCGTTTCTTCTCAAGATTTGTCACCATTCTGCCCTTCCTGTAAACCATATTGCCAGATATAGCCATGGCCATTCCTCTTGTCCTTTGCTCATTTCCCTGTGATGATTAGTGTCAGACTCTCTACCCTCAAGGCTGACTGCACCCCCCTATCTTGTTTCCTAGATACCTTGCGTTCTACCTTATCGTCCCATGTTCCTTTCCTCTTCTTACCATTCTTGTTTTAGCAAATTCTGTTTTCCACCCATCCTTCATTGACTGATATCATTTTTATACACACACAAACACACACACACACACACACACACACATATACATATATAACTCCTCATGGTCTCTTTGAAAGGTGAGCCTGAGATTGAGGTGTGGTACAGAGTAATTGCCCTGACCTTAATACTCTAATTATGTCTCCCTTTTGAACAGTTTTGGATGACTGGGGGACTTAGCTGTACTCAACAAGATGCAGGCTTCTCTTTGCACAGCCTTCATACAGATTATTTTCTGGGTTCAAATCATTAATGGGAGGGGGACTACAGTCTGCATAGCCTCACTGCACTTGGTTACATTTTGCTTTGCCACTCTGCTTTTCCCACCTACCCCTTACCCTGCTTACTGTTTTCAAAATTACATTTTTTCAGTAAACTTTACAGTCTTACACAGATAGTCACAGATGGTATAGGGCCAAAACCTATTACAGTTTAGAACACATTGCAGAATGTATTTCTACAAATATCCCTGATAGGCTTACTAGCCTACAAACACGGGCAAATTATTTCAGTTGCCATTGTGCTGTCATATCTACATGATATTTAAAAACAAAACAAAAAAAACTTGGCAGCTGTTTCTGTCTAAATCCATTCTTTGACTATTGTGAATCCTTGCTGCTTGTTAAAGTAGAACTCATAAACTGTTCTGATATATAAGAAAACACTCTGTGTCTGTACATTTTGTAATATCCTTGTACCAACACAGAGTAGAAAGTTGCCACTAGTATAAAGGCTATGTGGTAATAATGTTGCATGGCTAAAGCCCGAGATAAAAGAGAATAAAATGAAAGATACAGCATAGTTAGAATGCAAAAAAAAAAAAATAACCTGGGTTAACACAAACAAACTTCAAGGTTTTCAGAAAGTAAAACCTATTACTAGGGCTACAGTCAGTTCAACAAAAGCCAGTTATTAAAGGAATTTATTCTCAACCAGTCAAGGACAGCTAAGGAAATTCCGGCAAATAGTCAGGACAACAAGATTTTCCCAGAGGCAGCCACTGCTAACAAACTAAACTTAGAAACCATTAATTCCTATTAAAGATTCCAGCTTCTTTCCTCTGTCCACTCCCCTTACAAGCCTTTAATAACATTAAAGCTACCTTTCAATCAACCTACATCTGCAGTATTCTACATTCTACTTCAACTGTATTAAAAAAAGGCTGTTAATGAACTACTTGACAAAATAGATTTCAATTACAACACACACTTCCACTTACTGCATCAGTCATTCTTACAATTTGGGAGAAGTAGATTACCTGAGATGCAGCCTATATACTTAATCCTAGACCATTTTTATTTATTTATTTTTATTTATTTATTTAACATTTGTTAACTGGGAAATTCCGACTTGGACAAAGCCAATTTTCAGCGGAGGCCCGGGGAGAAAGGCTCCAGATGCATGTCTTTGTAACATAGGAGGAAACCGGAGCAAATCCACATGAACGCAGGGAGGACATGTAGACTCCACACAGAAGGTACCCCAGCCAAGAATCAAACCGGAGAACCTCTTGCTGTGAGGCAACAAAGCTACCACTGCGTCATCCAGTAATAATAAGGACTATCCTCCTAGTTTCAAGCATGCTTTAATTATTCCACTCCCAGAAGTGCAGCCAACCAGTGGTTCTAATGATTGCTAGTCTACTGCAAATAATGGCTTCCTAGATAAAATTCTGGGAAAAATAATCTGCAGTCAAATATTGGACTTTATCCAGAAATAATGATATGCTTTCAGACAAGAGTTTAAGACAAAAGTTAGTACAATTCCAGCAAGTTATTCATTGGGAGATAAAATTCATGTAAACATGAAAAAACAGCTGAGTTACAGGTGTGATCTTTTTAGATTTAAGATGTGCCTTTGAGACTGCAGACTATCCATCATTGCTGCTTTAGTTGTCATGTTGTGGATTCTCAGCAGCAGTAGTACAAAGGCTTGATAACTGCCTTTCAAACAATACCTTTAAAGCTATGGGCTTCAACACAAGCACTTATTCAAGCACCCTTGCCAAGGCCGGTATTGCGAGGCTCAGTGATAGCCCCACTAATATTCTCTGTTTTCTTAAGTAACCTGCCATTAGACCTGCCACATATCAAGGGCATCATTTATATGGATGACTTTTCTATCAGAAGAATGTTATCCGTCCTGGAAAATAAATACTGCACTCCAAAAAGACTTTGACATTGGCCTTTAATCTGTGGGCTATTAACACAGAGAAATCGGCCACATTATTCAGTCACCCCCCCTAAGGAACCTCTTTTGCACAAACTACCCTATAGACATCTCTCTTACACATAGTGACCCATCAAAGGTGTTAAGGTCGGTAACTCTCGACCAAAGACTCTCCTTTCACTTACATACTGAGCAGCAGCCTACAAAGATACTAATCCAGTTCATGGTATTATACCAACTATGACATCAACTTACAACAGAAGCCAGATGGGCTATTATTATAAATGTGTTACTGCCAAAATTAGACTATGCCGTGCCAGTAATAACCCTTCTTTCAGTCCACAGCAGTCATTCTTACAACCAGTCATTAAATTCTCAGATTTGTTTACTCATCCAGAAGTACTAAACATCATTGTATATCAATATAGGGAGCTAAATGCATGAGTGTTACAGCCAAAGCTACCTTTTTTATCAAAAGTATCTGAGTGTTAGGAGAAAATGATTCCCTCTCCCAAAGAAAATGAACTCAAAATGTGAAACACCTCCTACTCTCTGAGAAGGTAGACAATTATTGAGGACATTTTTCACTGGTTGTTTGTAAAAAGACCTTTTCTAAGATAGCACCAGTATTCTAGAACTCTGTGCCTTTCAGTTTAGCAATCAAATTTTTCAATTTGTAGGGGGGAAAAACTAAAAATTACATCTTACTAACAAATTCATATGTTACTGCTTCAGACACACTGGTTGGTGTTTAACTGCAAACTCAGTTTACTTACTCTTCCACCATATTGCTTTTGAATCATTATATGGGAGACTATACCACCTTCTATAGTAGTCAATACACATGCTACAGTTACTGTTTAATACTTACACTCTAATACTTACCATCTCAGTTACACAATGAAAACCATTAATGTATTGTGATAAATTACTGCTGTTTTTCAGAGGTTCTGAAGTTATAAGTTCCTGTCATTTTCAGTCACTATCGGTTTCTGCATCCTTTAAATGGGCTATTATCTCAAATAGCTGTTTCTCTCAATACACACGTGTGTGTGTGTGTGTGTGTGTGTGTGTGTGTGTGTGTGTGTGTGTGTGTGTGTGTGTGTGTGTGGCCATCGATCCCTCCCTCCATCCACAACAACCTTTTTCTCATTTTTGCACATGGGGCTGGGGTGGCACGTCAGTAATGACAATTTATTTAGAGACAATGTTCACATTGCTGGGTGGATAGCCCTGCCATGGTTGTTCTTCATATACACACACACACACACACACACACACACACACACACACACACACACACACACACATATATAGATGAATATTATGCACATAGGAGTATGTTTCTTTTGATCCAAAACAAAACACGTTTAAAAAAAAAAAGATGCAGTTGATCTAAAACGCATTTCATCTAAAACACAAATCACTGAAACATGTTTCATAGAAAATTTTGAATATATCAAATATACCTCTAAAAGTGTTTGGTTTTTTTTTGTGCAGGAAGTCAAGTCCACCAGCACCCTGCCACCCTATTTACTTAAATATACTAACTCCACAATTGCATGATTGTATCATAAAACATTGCACACACAAATAACCAAAACACATTTAATCTAGCAAAACTGTCTAATTTGGACCCCAGACTCTGTGCAAAGATGGATAAAGCCCTGACTGAGGTCTAGACAGTCCTAGATCAATTAGTGACTCAGGAAGCTGAAAGAGCCAAGGTGTTGTGGGCAAGAGATGAGCAATTTACACCAGTGCACTCACCTGAGAGGGAGGGTTGTAGTATCTCCTCCTCAGTCAGTGACCTGGACCTCCAGAGGAATGTCATAGGCTGCTCCTCTGACAATAGGCCATGGGGAAGCATGTGGGCCCTTGCAGAGGTGTATAAAGGAGCCAGTCTGCCTCTGTTTCAGGGACAGAGGTGGTCTTTCTAAGGTGACATTGAAGCCACATCACAACAGGTGGTGGGGTTAGGCTGCATCTATAAAGTTCCCTAATGGCTTTTAGGATGATGGCTCCATTATTGGCTCTCAACTTATGGGGAACAAATAGGCTGGGAATAGTTTTTGTCACAGAGTCAGCAGGTAGTAGGGCTTTGGTTAGGGGTAGGGTTAGAGTTACCACACACACACACACACACACACACACACACACACACACACACACACACACACACACACACACACACACACACACATACACACTCACACTCACACACTCTCTGACAAGCCAGATCATTGAGCATTTAACTGTGATCAAATATCACTTTCCATACAGCCTACTTCCTCACAGCCCCAACCCCTGCTAAAAGTTAGCAACTTTCTGTGTACAGCTCTAGTATTTAACTGTAATGAAAGTGAAATAAAGAATGGCTACAGTAGTGTATTTCATATTGTTACTGTCAGAAACGTAACTTCCCTTTCCCCAGAAAAAGCCATACACATGACTGTTTAACAGTTGTCATCTAACTGCCCATTGCTTTTGCATGCAACCTGCTTTCCCACTCACAAAGATAGCTACTTTATATGTACAGCTGTGATGCTTGGTAGTGAGGAAAGTGAAAAAATAATGACTCCAGTAATGTATTTCAGCTTATTGCTCTCCAACTGTGATCAAATGTTGCTTTCACACGCAGCCCACTTCCCCACAGCCCCAACTCCTGCCAAAAGGTAGCAACATTTTGTGTACAGCTCTAGTATTTAACTGTAATGAAAGTGAAATAAAGAATGGCTAGAGTAGTGTATTTCATCTTGTTACTGTCAGAAACATAACTTCCCCTTACCCAGAAAAAGCCATACACATGACTGTTTAATAGTTATCATCTAACTGCCCAATTGCTTTTGCATGCAACCGGCTTTCCCACTCACAAAGATGGCTACTTTATATGTACAGCTATGATGCTTGGTAGTGATAAAAGTGAAAAAATAATGACTCCAGTAATGTATTTCAGCTTATTGCTCTCCAGCACAAATAGTACTCCTACCTCAAAAGATATAGAAGAGCATTTTTAAAGTTATCATGCAGCTGTCATTTGCTTTCACATATGATCTGCCCCCACCTCCTGCTCTTTACTCCACTAACAAGCCATAATGATAACAATGATCAAAAACTGCATTTTAACTTGCTTCTTTCGTATACAAGTACTGCCCCTGTGTGGCTAACCATATTGTCAGTCATTTATCAATAATTAAGTAATACCACCTTGCTTTTATATATAGTTTTCCCATCTCCCACACTAAAAAATATGTTCTGTCTTATGTGATTGATAGGGATCAGAGTAAACAAATTAGCAGCCACAGTATTGAATTTAAATTTGCTGCTTTCTTACATATGCACTTATCTACCTAGAAAACAATATTAATGATTAACAGCAACTCTTTGCTTTCACACACAGCCAAACCCCCATAAATTGATAGCCACTTTCTCTGTGTACAGTTTTGATTTTTGGCTGTAATGAAAGGAAAAGAATTAATGGCAACAGTATTCCATCTGAACTTGTGTCATATTTACTTCCCCTTTCTGATGAGCCATTATGACTCATTTAACGGTGACCCTATAATTGCCATTTACTTTCACGTGTAGCCTTCCTATGTACAGCAATCTGAAAGGGAACCACTTTCCATATACAACTCAGATGATTAACTACAATGAAAGTCAAAGAAGTCATGGGCACAGTAATGTATTTTAATTTGTTGGTCACTGCTTCTCTGTGACAAACCATTTCATAATTTGCTTACCATTGATCATACAGTTACCCCATTGCTTTCACATCAGAATTCCTCTTCAAAAAGATAACCACTTTTTGTGCGTATATCTGGTGTCTGACAATGAAGAAAGTAAAATAAATAATATTCACAGAAATACGTTCCATCTTGTTTCTTTCAGATAACTTCTACTGCGTCATCCTAACATTTCATATCATTCCTATTTATCAGGGCTCATGTGATTATGCTTTGCTTTCAAACTGAGCCTGCTTCCCCATCCCAGCCTAAAAATAGCCATTTTTCTGTGTACTCCACTGGTGATTAGGTATGATGAAAGTGAAAGACATAATAGTAATGGCCACAGTAATGTGTTTCAGATTGTTGTTCTCTAGCACATGATAAAAAAACACACATCAAATGTCCCTCACAGGGAACAAGGAATGTCCCCAAACAACAAAAAAAATCACAGAGCACTGCTGTAGCTGCCGCTTCTTTTTTATTTACTTCATCCGGTACCTCAGCCACATAGGCCTTCAAAGGAATAACTCAATGCCTTTCAAGCAGCTCTTATATATTCCTATTACACATCTATTAACACTTTTAATTAAATTAATTAATTAATTGAACACTTAACATTAGTCAAGCTTAAAGATGCATCCCCCATACAAAACCCAAGGTTAATATCATACATACACTGCTTCCCCAAAAAGAATCTAGGTACCAGCTTATTTCATATTGCATTAGCTTAAACATGTTAAATATGTTTACAATAAATAACACCATCATTCCCTTCATATTATACTTTCACAAAACAAAACTGATACTATATATATATATATATATATATATATATATATATATATAGTTATTATAAATTATTAAATACATGTTATGCACATGTTAAATTATATTCCATCCTCATATTACATTACCATAAATAACTTAATATTACTACATCCTCTCAAAAACAAAGAACTATTAAACATATTAAATTTATGCATCTTCCACACCTACAAAGTTTCAAAATATTACCTAGCTCAGTCACTAACTTGTTAATGTGGTCTTTACCAACACCAATTTTAAAAAAGAAACTATCTACACCTTCCAATCAATTTCCAAATTTAGACCTCTAGGAAATAGAATACCTAACTAAACTGTTATTTTTGTTTCTAACTTAGTGAGGTTTCCATTTGTATTCATCCCCCCCCCATATTGTGGCACCCATAGGGTTGTGCTAAAACACTAAAAAAGAAGCTTTCCATGTTACCCTCATGGACACTGCAAAAATGCTAAACCACCGGGCTCTCCATCCTTCTATTCCTCACATCTCCCATATGTTCTAAAATTCTCAATTTCACCTTCCTTTTAGTTTGTCCCACATACCATTTACACAGTGTGCATCCACATCCAATAATGTAGACCACACCACAGGAATCACATCTGAACTTATTCTTTATCCAAAATCTCTTCCCATTTATCATCCACCCATCAACATTCTTCATTTTATCACATATTTTGCATGCTCCACAAGGGAATGCACCCTTTCTGCTTCCTATGTTACCCTCAGCCTTTGGTTTCAGTAACTCTTTTAAGTTATCAAAATGGCCATAAGAAAATTTAACTTTGTCCGGAAACAATTTCCCCACTATTTCATCCCAAAAGACCACAGGCCACAGATTATTAACTAAACCTCAAAATGTTTCTGAGAGGGGAGAAAATGTTGTCACAAAAAAGGGGCTGTACCTCATCCTTCCCAACTTTGCTTCCCCTCACAAAATTCCGATACATCCTAGGACGTCTTGGTTTCGTTTTGCAATTGGCCTTCCCTTCCAGTTTGTTCAAGGCCTCCCTTATGTGCCCTTCAGTATAGCCTCACTTTAATAATCTCCTCTTTACCATATCAAATTCTCTCTCTAATACTGCACGATCCGAAGTGTTATTCAGAATCCTCTTAAACTCCCCATATGGTAAAGACTTTATTAGATGCATGGGATGTGCACTATTGGCCTCCAAGAAATTATCTGTAGCAGTTTCTTTATGAAATGGCCTATATTGCAAATTTCCCCCATCATCTAAATAAAATTCTACATCCAAAAATTGCATATTCTAAACCAAAAGTATTCCGACCCAGTAAACTCATGAACTCATCAAATTCACTAACTTCCCATTTGCAGACAAATATCAAGTCATCTGTGAAATGTTTAAACATTACCACTCTATTTTTAACAAAATACGTTGGATAAATAAACTGATTCTCAAAAAATGCCATAAATAAAATTGCATATGATAGGGCAAATGCTGCCCTCATTGCTGTTCCTTCCAAGTGTAAATAATATTCACCATCAAAAACAAAATAATTATGTGTCAAAGCATATTCCAAAAATTGACAAATATATGTGGTTTTTGGGCCTTCACCCATTATTTTAACTATTGCCTCCAAACTCATTCCAATATTGATATTTGTGTACAAAGATTTGACGTCCACACAGGCAAGATAAAGGTTAGAATGCCACTGTAACCTACTTATGCACTCTAGCACATGTGTGGTATTTCTTCTGTATGACTGTACTTTGGGGAGAAAAACTTTTAACTGGGAATCCAAGAAAATGCCCTGGTTCTATAAAAAAGACCCTACCCCCAAGACTATCAGTCTACCATGGGTTTTGTCATAGACTTGTGAATTTTAGGAATAACAAAAAACCTGGCATCCCTTGGATTCTTTGAATATAATTTTTAACATCCCCACGATCAAAGAATCTGTCTCTCCCCTCTTACCAGTAATTCCAACAAACCATCATTAAAACCCTTTACTGGATTGGAGTGCAACTTCTTATATACCTTACTGTCTAACAACAATTCCATCACCATACTATTGTAGTCATTCTTAGAATGACCCAATTCCTACCTTTATCTGCCTGTGTGAAAAATACTTGTTGGTTACTTCACGCAACTGTTTTAAAGCAGTCCATTGTTCCCTATTTAAGTTCCATACTTTGGAGCTCCCAACGTACTGGTAATATGCATTCTCCATTTGTTTACACAATGCACTTTCAAAAACATTAATGGCAATTGAAATTTTTGGCGGTACAAAAGAGCTAATGAAGGGCACCTTGGGTACTTTCAATTTACCATACCCAGTTGAAAAGCAAGTATTTTCACCACAAACTATATCAGAGATATTCTCCACAAAGTCATCATCAGAGTCCCAATTAACAAACGGATTGTCATGAAGAGAAACATCCAATAACGAATCTTCCATATCTTCTTGATTGGTTTCACTAAGGGTATTCAGTTCTCTCCCCTGTATGTGCAAGTGCCCTTTAGCACCAAAAAATACCCTTAAATTAAATTTCCTACAAAACCTCTTTATTTCTTCTACAAAACTGGCCAAGGAAGGACAAAAAGTCGGCACAAACTTTGTGCCCTTGAGCAGCATGCTCGCTGCTACATCAGTTATTACTAAGTCCGATAAATTGACAATATTGAATTTCTCTTCTGTAACATCACTTACATTGCTCGTTTGATTGTTCACCACATTCACCAAATTTCTATCATTATCAGAAGTGAATGCACTGGGCAAAAAAAATGAATTTTGGGCGTAATTGAAATGAAGGGAAGACTGGTGTTAATCCCTTCTGCCCATTGCAGTGTTGAACTCAAACCTTGGCTGTCAGGAAAGGGCTAGCTGAATAAGAAACAGTACATACCTCAACATGCCCCACCAGACATTTCAATTTCTTTTCCTCTGAAGCTTTCTTCCTCTGCCTTTCCCCCAATTCTGGTCCTCCGAACTCTCACCATTGTCTGTTGAAAGAGGGCCACCAAATGCTCCGCTGACATCCTCAAAGGACACACTTTTTTGCCCATTAGATGCCAACTCACCCGAAGACACAGAAGTCTCGCAAGAGGATGGACCCGAATGTGTTCTACTCCTTCTGCCGACCTGCCACAGATGTCCTCTACTCTCCTTATGTTGCCAGGAAAAGACTATGCCACTGTTATAGTCATTGATATCCTGGCTTAATTTCTTCTTTTTCCTTGCAATCACCTCCGACTCCACTTTGGCCACATTGAGCTTAATTTCATGTAACTTGCTGGAAAAGCTAATTTCAGAGGTGTCAGCTATTAACGCTTCTTGAAGTTGCATAATTGTGTTCCATGCCTTCTCCTGTGCACGGGTATTCCTTTTAAACAAAATTTTAAGCCAGTTTGTGGTACATAACAACAAAACTGCTTTCCATTCTTCTAAAAGGTCTAACTCCTCCTCTGAAAACTCAAAAGCAGGGAGCCGATCAACTCTAAGCCCTCTGGATGTTATGTTCATGTCCACATATTTCTGCAGGAGTCTAATGTCATAATGCAGAGACATCTCTTTCTTTAAAAGCCTTTCCAGCTGTTCATACCTCATCAGTATGGTTGTCTATCCCCATGGACCAGGGGATCATTCTCCACCATTTTATTGTGTCTCTCCTTCCATATCTCGGTACATCTTAGCTTTCCCAACTTGACTTGGGTTCTAAACACACCCAGAATAGCATAAGCTCCTTCCCACAACCTGATAAAAAAAACACACATATCAAATGTCCCCCACAAGGAACAAGGAATTCTCCCCAAACAACAAAAAAATCACGGAGCACTGCTGTAGCTGCCACTTCTTTTCTATTTACTTCATCCGGTACCTCAGCCACATAGGCCTTCAAAGGAATAACTCAATCCCTTTCAAGCAGCTCTTATATATTCCTATTACACATCTATTAACACTTTTAATTAAATTAATTAATTAATTGAACACTTAAACAACATTATTCATGCTTAAAGATGTATCCCCATACAAAACCCAAGGTTAATGTCATACATACATTGCTTCCCCAAAAGGAATCTAGGCTTCAAATACCAACTTATTTCCAATTGCATTAGCTTAAACATTTTAAATATGCTAACATTATTTTTGTTGTTCTGCAGCACACACAGTCACACACACACTCCTCTACTAGCCATGTCAATGCAATGATTATTTAACAGTGATGTCATTGCCATTTTTTTCACACACATGCTTATACCTCAAGGTAGCCACATTCCTTGTACATGTCTAATGTTTCATCATGAGGAAGTTAAGAGAAATACAGGCAGCAGTAATGTATGTTACCTTGTTCTTCAAAAACAGATACTCTGCCCCCATTGACAGGACATATCAATGACCATTTATCACTGGTCATGCAATTGCCATTAACTTTTACACACAGCCTACTTCCCTAAAGGTTTCAATTTTATGTATGGTCATCTCATGTCTGAATGTGGTTGAAGTGAAAGAAATGATGGCACAGCAACTTATTTCAACTTGCTGCTATCATAATCATGGACTACCCTTTACCTGCAAGCGATATCAACAGTTATTTAACAGTTATCAAGTAATGCCTCTTTTGCTTTTGCACAGTCTGCCTTCCTGCTTCACACCATAAGAATTACCATTTTCTCACTTTTTGCCCATTTGATATTTGACTGTGATCAAAGACAAGGAAATTGTGGAAACAGTAATGAATTTTAGCTTGCTACAGCCATATACACATGCTCTTTTCTCCACTGACAAGTCATAATGATAACAGTGATCAAATAAAGTCCCTTTGCTTTCACCCAGCCTGCTCCCCCAATCTGATGTATAATTGTAATGAAAGCAAAATAATGGTCATAACAATGTATTTCAGCTTGCTGTTTTTACACTTACCTGCCCACCCCTACCACCATAATTAAACTAAATAAATACATTAAATAAATAAATAAATTTGAATCAGTCACTGGTCTGAGAGGTGTGTACTTTTATCACTGCCCACATACATACAAGATGCTCATAGATTTTTCTATCAGTTTTATTCATATGTGAAAGTAAATACCTTCCCTAAAACTTGAGTCATCTATAACATTTGGCTTTGTGTACCCAAATGACTATATATATTATTGGGTAAGTACTATGACTGATTTCTCTGAGCAACAAGTTTCAAGTGTTTGCGTCACATAATACCAGGACATGGAACAGCTAACCATGAAAGTGTGTGGGGGGGTCATGAGTGAAAACAAAAGCACTATAACATCTCACATCTTCTGGGTGGGATTTTTCATTCATTTTTGGAAATGTTTTAGGTTATTTTTTTCTAAAGTTCAATTAATGTGGGAACGTATTTTTTATTTTAAATGTGTGCTTTGAAAGATTTAAAAATGAAAAAAAAAATTAAAACCAAGTTATCTTAGCACACATTAATTGCTTCCATTGCCTCATTTACTGAAATAACACAGTACTGGCAGCAAAGAGGTTAAATAATAAAGTAATACTATTACATTCAGAACCAGACAATAGGGAGGAGGACTGGATTACTTAACCGAAGGGGTACATGACATTTCACTATAACAGGCTCAAGAGGGAAGCTCAGTAAGATTGGTGAATAAATTGCCCAGTTTAAATGAAGCTATTTCTATTAGTAGTATTTTGATGATGCATGCCTCAAGATAGTAAAAATTAACCTTTAAATTTCCTAGTTATAAGCATAATATTTAAAAGTAAATTATTAGTTATTACTATTTGGTAGCTTTAAGATTTATTCCTTATTTCTACATTTATTGTTTAATTAGCGTGTCATTTGTGATTTGTTGTATAAAGTCATATATTTGGTGTATCTTATTACTTAAGTCACTGATTTTTAATTGCTCAAATGTTTGGTGAAGTTCCAATTGTTTGGGATGAAAGCACTCAATTCTTGCTGTAGCATATGTGCATTAAAAGCATTTTATAAAATAAGTACACTTTGATTTTGTGATTTTATACAACTGGTCATTTAGGCTGTTCAGCTTTTGATACTTAATATCCTGTCCATTGTATGCCGGGACAACCCTGAGTTTTTTGGTTCTTAATTTGGTCAGCAGTGCTAACATGGCTCCTTGTATTTTGTTTTTGGAACATTGATAATGAGAGAGCTGGGCCAAACACGAGAGAACTGTTCTGCTTTAGCTACAAGTACCAAAGAAAGCATGAACAGGAAAACAAAACAAATAATGCCTCTGCAATGGAAAATTGTTAGACATACCATGCAATAGTTCTGTCCTACAGAGGCAGCACTGGTGAAAGAGAAAATAAGAAGTTATGTACTCACCATAACGTTCCATCTGAGTAGGTGACTTCATTTGTCTGCAACCTTTGGGTCTTGGATCCGACTTCGGATCTGAGCCAGCAACTTATTTTACAGCTTATGGATCCGAGCTCCTAGCTTCTCCCCTTACCCATAACCCCCTGCCAACCCTGTTTGACCTCAGATCAAGTTTGCCCTTATATCAAAATTCAGACCAAAAGCATCCCGAAAGGGACCAAGAAAGGACATTCAAGAATTAACTTCTGAAGGCCAGGGGGAAGGAGGGCGGGATTGTTGCAGACAAATGAAGTCACCTACTCAGATGGAACATTATGGTGAGTACATAACTTCTTAATCTGAAGTAGGGACTTCATTTGTCAGCAACCTTTGGGACAGAGTCCCCAGCTACCTGAATCTTGGGCGGCCATCATGGAAGGATGTTCCGGAGCACTGCGGAGCCAAAGGATGCTCTCCCTCTGGAAATAACGCCCAGCTTATAATGGTTGATAAAGGTATGAGATGAGGCCCAAGTGGCTGCAGAGCAAATATCATCTAAAGATACTCTAGATCTAAAGGTGGCAGAAGTAGATATGGAGCGAGTAGAATGCACCCATACTCCCTGAGGTGCGGGCCTCCCAGAAGTTTCATAGGCCAAAAGAATACACTGTGAAATCCATCGTGATAAGGTGACCTTAGAAATAGCTTTACCCAAATTGAATTTGGCAAAGGAAATGAACAACTGATCGGATTGTCTGTGACCAGCAGTCCAATGAATGTAGAAGTGCAGTTGTCTGTGCACGTCTAAGGAATGCAGCTTGTATTCTCCTTTATTCTGGTACTTAGGGAAGAAAACTGGCAGGTTAATGGACTGATTGATATTTGTTTCTGAAGCCACCTTAGGAAAAAAGGAGGGATTGGTCCTGAGGTACACTCTATCCTGATGAAAAATGAAGTAGGGAGGTGTTGCACAAAGGGCCTGAAGTTCGGAAACTCTTTTCGCTGAAGTGATGGCGACAAGGAACGCCGTTTTCCAGGAAAGATATTTAAGTTCGGCCGAGGCAGCTGGTTCAAAGGGAGGGGCAGTCAAGGCTTGAAGGACTAGTGATAGATCCCAAGGGGGTACAGCTTCCTTGATGGGAGGCCTGAGCAGGAAAGTACCATTGAGGAAGGTTTTACATAATTTCGCTATCATCAAAGGACCTGTCTCATGTCCCACATGGTAATGAGAAATGGCTGCCAATTGAACCTTGACCGTAGAACAGCTAGCCCCCCATTGAAAAAGTCCGGTGAGGAAATCCAAGACGGATGGTAACGAGGTTGTGAAGTGATCTATGTTATGGTGTTCCGCCCAGATGGAAAAACGCTTGCATTTACTGCGATAGACTTTTCTAGTGGAAGGTTTATGTGCTGCCACCAAGATGGCTTTAACTGGTGAAGAGATGCCGGGAGTCCTGACTAAGAGTGGAACTGGAGCAGCCAAGCTGTCAGCTTCAGGTTGTCCAGATTCGGGGCCAGTAGACCTAAGGGATGGGATATTAGATCCGGAATGGGATCCAGAATCCAGGGAGGATTCACCAGATGAGACCACAGGTAAGGGAACCAAGTTTGACGAGGCCAGAATGGGGCAATGAGGATCATTCTGCTCCCCAACTGAGAGGCTTTCTGTATAAGTTTTAGCATCAGGGGTAGAGGAGGATAGGCATAAAGTAGACCGGGAGGCCAAGCATGCACTAGAGCATCTCTCGGGGTTTCCCCGAGGGGGGGAATCAGAGCAAAGAAGCTGGAGCATTTCGTATTTGAGGGAGTGGCAAAGAGATCGCAGCAGGGTTGCCCCCATTCGGCAATAATCCGCTTCGCTACCTGGGAATTGAGAGACCACTCATAAGGGGAAAGAATAGTGCGGCTGAGCTTGTCCGCCGGAATGTTGGACCGTCCCAGAATGTGCGTTGCGATAAGGAAGTGGTTGGTGGAGATCGCCCATTCCCACACCCTCATGGCCTCTCGACAGAGAGGGTAGGACCTGGTTCCCCCCTGTTTGTTGATGTACCAGACAGCTGACATGTTATCCATCTGTATCGCAATAGTCATATGGGGAGAAGGTTCTGAAGTGCTTGCAACGCCAACAGCACCGCCCTCATCTCCAGAACATTGATATGCAAGGAGGTCTCTGTGTCGTTCCACATGCCTTGGACCATTCTGCCTGAGCAATTCTCCCCCCACCCGAGGCGAGAGGCGTCCGTGGTCACCGTGGTGAGGGGAGGCGGTGTGCAGAAGGGTCGTCCCATATGGAAGTCCGGGGACTGGAGCCACCATAAGAGGGCCCTCCTGCAAGCCCTGCTGAGTGAGATAGGGTGAATGAGGGGAAGAAACTGAAAGGACCATTGGACTAAAAGGGTCCACTGTAGCACCCTCATATTCAGATGAGCGCATGGAAGAAGAGTTATTGCTGCCGCCATGGAGCCTAGCACCCTCAGGACCAATTCCGCCGGTGGGGCTTTTGATTGGAGGATGGCCCACACATGAAGCCTCAGGTTTTGAAGTCACTCCGAAGTGAGGAACACTCGCAGACTTCTCATATCTAGTTTGGCCCCTATGAACTCTATCACTTGTGTCGGAGCAAGAGAGGATTTGTCTATGTTGATCATAGTGCCTAATTGGGGAGCTAGCCGGAGAAAGTAATTTCTGGCTGCACAGAGTAGATGCCTTGTTGGAGCGGAAAGGAGCCAGTCGTCCAGGTACGGGAAGACCTGCATTCCCTGGAGTCTCAGGTGGGCCGCTATCACTGCTAACACTTTGGTAAACATCCTGGGGGCTGTGGTGAGGCCAAGGGGAAGGACCCTGAACTGATAGTGACTGGCTCCCAGCCGGAAGTGGAGAAACCTCTTGGATCGTGGTTAAAATGTGGTAGTACGAATCCTTGAGGTCTATTGAGCACATCCAGTTGCTCTCCCGCAAGAGGGGGAGAATGGATTGAAGGGTGACCATCCAGAATTTTTCTTTGGTTACTGACAGGTTCAAGAGTGAAAGGTCGAGAATCGGTCTCAAGTCCCCCGTCTTTTTTGGCAGTAGAAAGAACCTGGAGTAAAACCCTAATCCAAGCTGATCTGGGGAGATGGGCTGGATGGCTCTTTTTTCTAGCAGCTGCTGAATTTCTGCAGCTGCTGCCTCCCTCTGATTGGGTGGTACATCGTGGAGGTTTTTGAGTCTGGGGACATGGTGCAGTGGAATTTTGTAACCTCTGGATATGATACGAAGCACCCAGCTATCTGATGTAATGGACTCCCAAGCCACCAGGTGCTTCAAGAAGTGCCCCCCGACTGCCTCCAGAGTGGAGCAGTCAGGCAACCGCTCAGGGCTGCTGCGTGGGCAGATCAGAGAAGGTTTCTCTGGACCCAAAATTTCTCGGGGCCCCTCTGCCTCTAGGGCGGCATCCTCCCTGTCCTCCTCTGCCATGGAAGGACTGGTTGTCCGGAGCAGGCTGGGAATGTTGCAATTTCCGGAACCACATCTTCTTCTGTCTCTTTTGGTTCTTGGAGAAGGACCTCTGGGGAGCAGAGAAGCGGACTCTGGCAGACAAAGTCTTCCCGTTCTTTTTGCTCTGGACAAGTGTCTCGCGAACAGTCTTGCCAAACAAGGCAGAACCATCAAAGGGGGCATTCGCAAAGGACGCCTTAAAGGGCTCCACGAAGTCACAATGTCGGAGCCAGGCTTGACGTCTCATGACTAGACCCGCTCTGCTGGCTCTAGCAGCTCCCTCTGTGGCGTGGGACAAAAGCCGCATAGAGGTATTTGAAATAGATCTTAGAGTGGCCATACTAGTGGAGTACAACTGCTTGTCCTCCGCCGACATGGACTCTGGGGGGGAAGCAGCATATTCTTTGATAAGATCTCACTGCATCCTGATGATATGTGCCATGTAGTTCAGGGACCTTACTGAGAAAGTCGCTGAACTAAATACCTGCTTCCCGAGGCGATCTATCGAGCGGGACTCCTTGCTCGGTGGATGGACCGAGGGGCTCTCCTGAGCTAATTCCCTCTTAGTGGCTGCCGCCATCAACATGGCATCTACAGGGGGACCCTTGCTCCAATAGGACCGGTCTGCAGGGGGACTCAAAATTCTATCCGGGCGTTTGGGGACTGGCTCCACAGTGTCTGGCTCCTTCCATGCCCTGGTGGTGATGAGGTCCACCAGAGGGTCGGCCAGAGGGGATACCCAAGAGGTAGACGGGCCTGCTTTGAATGCCTCCAGGAACACGGACTCATCGGAGGAAGCCTTGGGGGCAGACCATCCCCCCCAATCCTGAGCATTTCCATGATGTCTCCAAAGGAGACATCCTCGGGGGGTGACCTTGGGGAGCCTTCCCCTTCATCCAAGTCCGTGTCCTGTGTTAAGGACTCAGGGGAGTCCACGTGTCTCCTCTTACACTTATGCTTGTGAGGCACTTCCTCAGGGGGACTGTCCGAGGAGGTCTCACCAGTAATATCCTGTTCCAGTGGAACAACCTGGGACATCGAAGCAGGCTGTTTTTGTGGCCGGGTGATGGAAGCCTGACCCAGCAGATAGGGAGTGCAGGGTGGAGCCGATGCAAGGACCGGGGGTCCAGATGCTCTCAACAGAGTCCTCTCCACTATATCGAAGGCCGAGGGGGAGCCGCTCTCCCTGGGGTCCAAAAGCCGACTCCCACTCGGATCCGATGAAGGGATCTGAACCGGCGTCGGGGCCATCGGATCCGAAGGACCCGTGTGCTCCGACCTGGACGGAGCCGAAGGCACACTGAATCCCTCGGATCCGAAGCTCGGTCCACGGCTCCGAGAGGTCGGATCCAACGAAGGACCCGACAGACTCGAGGGCAGGGTTGGATCCGAAGTACCCAGTACCGAGCGCTCCGAACCCGGGAAGCGGGACGTGGAAGGAGCTATCGGGGCAAAAAAGGGTGTCAACCTCCCCCCCGAAGGGGAGGAGGCAAGAGAACTCCCATCTGCAGCTGGGCCTGGATGAACCTTATCATCATCCGGTCCAAGTCTGCGTCAGAAAGACTGTAAGTAGATCTCGACGAGGCCACCGAGGCAGGCCAGGAATGCCGCCTCGATGACCTCGACGGAGATCGGGTCTCCTCCTCCTCGGGTCCTGGGGAAAAGCAAGGGGATCAGATCCGAGGAGGAGGGGACCTGGAAGCCGTGGAGGGAGAAGCCCGCCTAGCTGGGGGGGGCCGAAGTGGAGGCCACGGCCCGCCGCTTGTGGTGCTTCTCCCTCCTTTTCTCCCTCCTGGCCTCCCTTTTCTCTGGCATCTTAGTGGGAGTTTGAGTCCCGGCCGGGGGAAGGGGGGCAGGAGTGGCCACCACCGAGGGCTGAGGAGGAGCCATGGGAGTACCGGAGGGTGAAGCCGAATCCGGGGTCAAAAGTCCCGCCAGGATCAGCTTCGACCTCTGCTCTTTCAGTGCCCTGGGGTTGAACACCGCACAAATGAAACACCCAGAGGACAGGTGTTCAACCCCAAGGCACTGAACACACCGAGTGTGGCCATCCGCCAGTGAAAGCTTATGGCCACACTCGGTGCACTTGGAGAAAATGGGTTTTGGGGCCTCCGACATAGAAAATAAAGTAAACTACACAAACACACCAGGCCCCAAAAACACAAGCAACACACACACACTCTACGAACCAGCAAGGAGAGGAATTACACTAAAAATTAATGAAATTAACGAAAAGGGATCCTAAACCACGCACACTGTTTAATTAAACCAAAAAAGATTTCTGATTTGACAAGTTTTGAAGACTTATCTGGTAAGTCGCCAGGAGCTCAAAATCCAACTATCTCTTCTAAGAGTGGCAAACTAGATCTGAGGTCAATCAGGGTTGGCAGGGGATTATGGGTAAGGGGAGGAGCTAGGAGCTCAGATCCATAAGCTGTAAAATAAGTTGCCGGCTCGGATCCGAAGTCAGATCCAAGACCCAAAGGTTGCTGACAAATGAAGTCCCTACTTCAGATTTAGCATTATATAACAAGCAAAGTTGTTGTCTTAGTTAACATCCATAGGGAAACAGCAAACTTGGGAACTGATACTCCTTCTTAGGTTACAGTAACTTTATGTTCATAGGTTCATACTAGGCTATCTGCCCTAGGGCATTTATAAGCCTAGCCAGAGTGTGTTTGGCTTTCACCACCCATTTTAAATGAATTTTGCTATGCCCTTTTTCGAGGTTAGTATACTGTGCCTCTGTCTAACAGTGACACAGAATTGATACCTGGGGTAAACCTACGATCTCCCATCCACTCATCAAGACTCCTCTTGAAGAGAGTCAGTGAGGGACTCTGCCTAACCTGGACTGAGATTTTATTCCAGAGTGAAGGGAGCCTCTGGGTTATGAATCTGTCCCTCCAGCATGTCCTATTTATTTCAGTGCTGAGGTTCAAGTCTCTCGAGCTCGTAGCTTGATGGGATTTGGATTTTCTGAGGTGCATTATTTCCGGGTTGGACATGGCTTTATACGTCAGGCACAGATCACCTCTGAGCAGGCGGTATGCCACTGAGTAGAGCTGGAGTTTCTTTAACCAGGCAGCATATGGCATCTGTTTGAGCCCTTTGATCCTCTTGGTGAGGTACTTTTGGGGTCTTTCCAGTTGCTGCAGGTGTCTGGTAAGGTACATCCCAAAAGGGGCATTGTACTCAATTATGGGCCTGAAGAGGGATGAGTAAAGAGGCACAATGACCTCCCCTGATCTAGATGTGAATCCCTTCATGATTAGGTGGGCTATATAAAATGTTTTTCTAACCACTTTGGCCACGTAGTTTTCAAATGAGAGATTGCTATCAACTTGGGTCCCCAGGTCCCTAATTACTTCTTCCGCACTTAATGGATTACCACCTATGTGGTAATTTGTGAGCATTTTGTTTTTGCCAAAGGGGGGATGACTATACACTTTTGGCATTTAGCTTGAGGCCATGGCTCTGGCACCAGTTGTCTGTTTCTATGAGGCCATTTTGTAGGATGCTTGTGTCGGCTGGAGAGTCGATTATGGCGCCTAGTTTGCAGTCATCTGCGAACTTGGTCAGCCACAGTCCTTCCGTGTTGGCCTGTACCTCCAAGAAATATATACCGAACAAGAGAGGTTCCAGGACTGAGCCTTGTGGGACGCCACTTGTAACTGGTTTGGAGTCTGACATGGCTACAGCAATTCTAACCATGTGGGTTCTGTCCTTGAGCCAGTTTGCAACCCATCTAGTGACATAGGGGTTTATATTTAAGCTGGTGAGGTTATCTCTAATGCCCAAGTGGGGTATTGTATCGAAGGCTTTTGCGAGGTCCAGGTAGGCTGTGTGGACCACCTTCCCCTCGTCAATGGCCTTGGTGACTGTTTCAAAGAAATCGACCAGGTTTAAGAGGCAGGATCTGCCCTTAACAAAGCTGAACTGGGTAGGATTCAGTGTCTGTAAGTCCCCAAAATCTTTATTTATGAGGTCCATGATGATCCTTTCCATAGCTTTACAGACCAAGCTAGTCAGGCTTATGGAGCGATAGTTTCCAGGATCCGTTGAGGTACCACCTTTGTGGAGAGGGACCACTGTTGCTGTACGCCACGCTTTGGGTACATATCCTGTAGTAAGGCTGAGACTGAACAGTAGTTTTATGTTTGGTTTAGCTCTTCTTGGAGTTCATGTAGGACGCAGCCCGGGACACCATCTGGTCCCATTGATGCTGTGTTTTTTGCTTTGGAAAGGGCGGCTCTTACCTGAGCATCTGAGATGTCAGGGGGGCAGCACTCTGCTGGGATAGATATTTCCCCTTTTGGTGGGGGGGGGGGGGAGTTTACGCTGAACCTGTCAGCTAGGATGTTGGCAATGTCTGTGTGTTCGGTGTATTTTTTGTCATTTTGGACTAATTCTGAGCATATCTGGGAATTCCCACCCAGGTTCCTAACATAACTAAAGAAAGCCTTGTGATTATCCTTAGTGCCCTGTGCAATTTTTCTCTCAAAGCTAGCCTTAGACGATTTTATGAGTGCCCGTAGTTTTTTGCTAATACTGATCAGAGATGCCTTCCCTTTTTGGGATTTTGCTCTATCATGCAGTAGCTTCCTCCTTCTATTGTATAGTTTGTTTATGGCTGGGGTCCACCAGACAGGATGCCTGCCTTTGGAGGATTGAGTCTTGGTTTTATTTGGGATTGCATGATCCATGCATTCCTGAAGGTGTTCATAGAATGTGTTTATAAAGGATTCTGCGGTCTGGGCCGTATTTTCCACAGGCCCGGGGGCTTTGAAGGATTCCACCTTGGTTCTGAGGAGTGTGAAATTTGCTTTAGAGAAGTTTTTCACTGTGGTTTTCTGGGCAGGGGGTGAGGTCAGGATATGAATATCCAGTAAGATTAGTTTATGGTCTGATCTTACCTTTGAGGGATACACTTCTGGTCTGGAGCATAGAGCCCCCATGTTGGTGATGATCAGGTCCAGTATGTTTTCCCCTCTTGTGGGAGTGGTAACAAGTTGTTCCATAGCATTTGAGTTTATAAATTCTAGGAACCTTTGGGCTAGGGTGTTGGAGCTAGAGTAATGCTCCCAGTCTATGTTTGGGTAGTTGAAGTCACCCAATATAATGTTGTTTGGAGAGACCTTTATATTTTCCAGTGTTCTCAGGAAGGCCGAGTGGGGTTCCTGGGTTTAGGAGGGTGGTCTGTAGCAGGCTATAAACTGTAAGGCAGTTTTACCCACTGTTAGTTGCACAAGGATAGTCTCTGATGCTTCGTGCTGTGCCACCAACATGGAGGTGTGGGTATCTTTGACGAATATTGATACTCCCCCTCCTTTTGTGGTTCAGTCGAACTTTTGGGGCCAAAAAGCATGGTATGAGGTATAACCTGGTAGTGCTGGGGTGCTCTTGGGAACCTTGAACCAGGTTTCTGTTACTGCCCAGATATCGATGCTCTCCATTCTAAGGAGAGTTTTGAGTGTGTGCATCTTGAGGTTTAGACTTCTGGCGTTGAGTAGCATTACTCTTAGTTTCTTATCCCTTGTGATACCTATGGAGGTGGGTTTGTCTTTTGAGCCTTGCCTAAAAAAGGCATTATGGGAGTGGCAAGAGCCTTTGCCAATATCCGAAAGCCCAGGGGTGACAGGAGCAAGCAGTCCCTAGCGAAGCATCGTGGCTTGTCGAGCATGTCATCCCAGGCTGACAGACATTGGATCCCCTTTGAATGACACCAATACTTAAGCCAATTGTTGAAATTGATCATCTTGTCTTCATATTGTGGCATCATTCTTGGTGAGGGTAAGATGCTACTCAAGGTCAGGGTCATACCGGCCTGGGCTACATGCGCAGAGAGCTCCTCTATGTCTCTTTTCATGTAGTCCAGGGAGGTACGTCTCAGGTCATTCACACCAGCATGGACAATGACTGAGTCATATTTGTACTTGCCTTGGAGTGACCTGAGTGCTTGTGTTATGTGGCGGATCCTAGCGCCCGACAGGCAGCTCACCATGACCTTCTCCTTGTTCAGCCTGGTGAGCAGGACGTCAGTGTGCCTGATGATAGAGTCACCTATTACAAGTGTATCAGGTGTGTTGTTTAGCCTTAAGGGCTGTGACTGTTCGCACACTGGCTTTGTGAGCTATGTGTTGCACGTGTTTTGTTTTGGAGTAGCGGTTGCTTGGGTGTCTGCTTTGGAGGTCTCTGCTGCTTAGGCAGATTTTTATTTAGAGCCTCTGAGTATGTTTTTGTGTTTATGTGTTTGGTTTGCTGTCGTGGTAGGTCTATGTGAGACTGGAATTGTAGTGAGTGTGGTTTCCTTCTCCTCCTGACTGGTTACGCCAGTACTGAGTTGAGAGAGCTTAGCCTTCAGTTTGGCTATATGGTTGCATCTCTCACATGTGTTGGAATTTGTTGGGAGGAGGAGAGGGTTGTCTGTGTACATGAGGCAGTTGTAACATTGCCTCAAGATTCCCAGATTCACCAGCTGGACCGGAGAGGAGATTGACAACTGACCTTTGGACATGCTAGAATAGTAATGGGAATTCCTTTATAATTGAAAAAAAGGGCCAATGGGGAACAAGGTACTCAAGGGGAGTTTGTGAGGGTGTAGTGCGTTTAATTTTTTAGTGCTGACTTATAGAATTGCTTTAGTGAGCAAGTGCCTGGCTTTAGAGTAGGAATAGGATGTATTATGACATCTAGATCAGTTCTAAGGGAAAAAGTGAAGAGCAGACTTTGTGGAGCCGAGAATGGTTTAAACCCAATTAAGTGGAGCTGCTCAATGCTGTGCTATGTGCAAAATTACACAAAGCCGCGCCAAAGCGGGTTTTATACAGGGGGACTTGAAAGAGCTAGAAATTGGCCCAAAACGGCCAATAGACTACCAGATTCTTGTGCTGGGAACACTCCTCCAGGGATAGATAGGCTGCTCTAAGCTCCCAACTGCCAATGGTGAACAAAGAAGCCTCCTTTTATCCAAGAAAGGAAATGGGCAACACAGGAACTTTCCAAAAGTCCAAAGTACAGCACAGCCTGTATTTGGACTACTCTGGGTCAGGAAAGATGGGAAACAAGGATAATTTTTTGGTTTTTTTTTCTTTTTTGCAACAAACAGCAGG
>NC_056748.1:436199178-436276678 GCF_019279795.1 Protopterus annectens
CCTACATTATGACCATAACTTGTACATCTATTATTCTTTCAAATCCTTACAGAATATTGGAGAAGTTTTTGCTGAATTTATTACAGAACTGAAAGTGGTACTTTCATGTCTATAAACCTAGATCCATGTAAAAGCAAACCAGATGGTTTATAATAACATCATGAGTCCCTTTAGTAAAGGGTTACAGGTCAGTTTTATCTTTATCATTCTGTCAGGTGTATTTATACCATGACTCATACATCATTAGTCAATGTGTACAAGAAGGCTTGTATATTAGGCTTTTGAAGTCAGCTCCATTGACGCAGACCAAGGTTAATCCCTGACTGTGATCCAGGTATCCTTATTTCAATTAGTGGTTAAACTGCTGCTGGTCTGGGTGTGGGGAAGGGAGAGGAGAGCTGAGGCATTACCTTGCCGGGTTTTTCTTGGGGAAAAAGTGCAGGATAAGGCAGGCCATCCTTAGCAGCTCTAGTGGAAAATAGGACTCAGAGTGATCACCAGCCTGAATAAATGAAACAGTGTGGGAGTTTTGGTTGACCTAGTGTCCAGAGTGGGGATGTCTCTGATGCCAAACCTTGTTGCTCATCCAGCTTATTTATATGTGACCCCAGGAGGCAAGGGAGTAGGAGGTTATTGCTCCCCACCAAACTATTCTGTCACTATGAGTAGCAGTAATGGCTCTCAGGGCAACTCTTCCCCTACAGACTCATGTATTGGAGATAGAAGGTGTAAGGTTACCATATGTCCGGGTTTCCCTGGACGCGTCCTCTTTTTTGGGCTCCTGTCCGGGCAGTTTTTGAAAATTCTGCAATTTGTCCGAGTTTTAAAACGTGGACAAATCGCAGAATTTTCAAAAACCAGACATCCCTATTTCGGAGTCTTTCCTCCGCTTTGTTTTTTTTTTTTTGATTGCCTCTTATACCAGTATACAAGCCAATCAAAAAACGAAGCTCTGTTCAATGCGGAACTGCCTGATGTTCCACATTGAACAAAAGAGGGTCTGCTGTGCATGTTTTTGATTGGCTCGTATACCGGTATACGAGCCAATCAAAAAGCAGAACTCTGTTCAGTGCGTAACAGCTTGATGTTCCACATTGAACAGAAGAGGGTCCGCTGTGCGTGTTTTTGATTGGCTCGTATACCGGTATACGAGCCAATTAAAAAGTGGAGCTATGTTCAGTGCGTAACTGCTTGATGTTCCGCATTGAACAGAAGAGGGTCCGCTGTGCGAGGTTTTGATGGGCTTGTATACCGGTATACGAGCCAATCAAAAAGTGGAGCTCTGTTCAATGCAGAACTGCTTGATGTTCCGCATTGAACAGAAGAGGGTCTGCTGTGCGAGGTTTTGATTGGCTCGTATACCGGTATACAAGCCAATCAAAAAGTGGAGCTCTGTTCAATTCGGAACTGCTTGATGTTCCGCATTGAACAGAAGAGGGTCCGCTGTGCGAGGTTTTGATTGGATCATATATCGGCATATGGGCCAATCAAAAATCCCCAAACATGGATTTTTTTTTTTTTTTTTTTGCTCTTCAGCCCTAACAGTCCTCTTTTACATACAACCAAAATGGTAACCCTAAGAAGGTGGAAATCCTAGACCAGTGGGGCATAATTAACTATTACATGGGTATTGGGAGGAATATGAACTTTAAGGACAGCCATGCTCAGGGCATTCTGATAATAGAATACCTGGTGTGGGAAAAAAAAGCATGTTATGCCTTCCAGTTCATATTGTTATATTATAAGTATGTAGAACTGAGATGACAGTACAGTAACTTAAGTGCTCTGCTGCAGGTTCAAGACTCAGTACTACGAGTCCCAAAACTATGAAAATTCTGTACAGTGTGGTCAATTAATAGTGAACTGGCAAACTTGCTGTTGCACATTACAAATAGTTTTGTATCCTTTACCCTCTGATGTGCAGGGTTGCGCTCCCATTTACCCCGGCATCATGCAAATACTAACTCTGAAATTGTAAAGGGAGAGTTGTATGAGATATAACAGTTTCACACATAGTATATATAATTTCTCCCTAACTACACTTAAGTTGGTGCTAGTCTGAAGATTGCACTTACCTTTTTCAACCTTTCAACAGAAACCCCAGTAATCGGTGCTGCTGTACTCAAGAGTATCTCTCCAGGACTCTGACTTGGAACTGCATTTGTTTATTCAAACTCTGTCAGTCTGATATTAAAATAGGTGCAACTTTGTTTTATGTAATCTATGCTAGTGGTTTCAAAAGGGGAACATTCATAACTGGCCTCTCTGATGGTGTCATTTTATAAAATTCATTGAGTTCTTTTAACTTGTGGACATAAAAAAAAACAAGGTAAGGTTAGATGTAAAAAAGGCTGCATATGCCATTTATTAAAGAGAAAGTTCTTACATCCTAGACTGTATGATCAAAAGTATCACAAAAGGTTGAATAATGTAAAGTTATAAGTATTTGTGTGACTCTGCCCCATTAATTCAGACTATACATGACCATAAAACCACATGGTGCATGCCCAAGTTCATTATATCAAGTAAACCTAAGACTGCTGCACAGAAACAAGTTTCCAAGGTAGAATGTGTGTTTACCTCATGTCTGGAATAGACTGCCCTTATATATTAAACAAAGTGACCCCCTGGCATCTTTCAAGACTAACTGGAATAAATGGATAGGCATCTGCAAATACATCCCTTGTCTGATCTTCTTGGAACTTATGGAAGTAGAAGGTACACAATGAGAGAGTGTAACTGCAAGGTAGAAACAGGTTTATGACTTTTCTGCATTGTAATACCTATCATTCTAAGATCTTATAATCATAAATAGTAATTACAAGAAAAGTTGATGGAATGAAGGACTTAAGCTATAAAAGAAGGCTGATCAAACTGAGACTTTTTTTTAATTAGTTATAGAAGGGTAAGCAGCGATTTAATTATCGCATGTAAGGCTTTTAGTAATGATATTTTATTGGAGTCCTTAACTGAACAGTAACTACTGGTCTACTGAAAGTAAATTGGTCAAAATATTGAGCAAATGTAGAACTGTCATGGTTCACAGAAAGTAATTATTTTATTGAATTTCTTGCCTAAATCTTTAACAAGTAAGTATGCGGACATTTTAAGAGCAAAACAGGGGAACATATTTCAGACAAATGCTCTAACATGTATGGAGATTGTCCTTGTGTGTAACCTTGGATCTGAAGTTGTTAAACACTGTAGAAACTGATGGCTCAATGAATGGCTCCATAATATCTCCTAACTGTACTAAAAACACACACAGTCCTCATCCTAATTTACTCTCAAGTACTGTGTTGTAATGTGGATGCTCATACAGTAAGTAGTGCCTGAATACTGCTCACTTAATCACAGACCCACAAATCTGTGCTATCTACAGCCATGGTAGAAAGTGGGAAAAGGCATGGGTGGGGTAGCTTTTTAAGCAAGATTGTTAGTAAGTTAAGACCTGAAAAGCAGTATATGTGAAACAAGAGTTGTTTGGTCTGCAGCTGGGATCCTTTGTTTTTTCTTGAATTGTTTGCACCAAACTGTGCTGTACAAAATTTAAATCACATAGTTAGAAATGGCTGCTTTTCAGCAAGTGATAATCTTTGGCATGGAAAAGGCATTTAAAATGCAGAAAGTGCACAGATGGATTTACATGCCTTTTACATGTATTTGAGATGTATATAAATTATATAATTATTGTAAGGAATGCAAAGACATCTGCACCTTGTAAGCAGTTGTCTTCGTGTGCTGTTGAATCATTTAAGAGGTACTTTGTAATGGTATATTGTTGGTCCATTGATGGGCAATTAATATAAGATCATTAATCTAGAGCTAGCCAACTGAACTGAATTTCTGTAGTGCTTGTAACATTTCCTGAGGTTTGGCAGCCATATCGTTATGTGTAATAGGGACAGGTTGCAGGGTGTATCCCTCTTCATTTCCTTGGAGGAGTGGGTGAAGTCCACTCACAAAAAAATGAGGAAAGTTCGATTTTGTAGTGTACATGCGACTAAACAGTCTTTGAGTAACTAGCCTTTGGAACATATCAGACTACATATTTGTATAACATTTTATGCAAGTCACAGCTAATCTGCTAGTAACTTGTTCCTGTGTCATAACTTTTGTTTATGTAATGGTGCAACAGATATGATTTTTCATTTACTTCATTAGTTTTGGTTCTTTCTAACCAGACAGTATGCTCCATTTTAGCCTTTTTTGTTCAAAAAGTGGTAATATTTCCAGAAGAGGTATACTAATTGAAGAAACAGTCTGGTAATACAGATTTCAATTAAAAGTGCGCATGCCTGAGTTACAATTCCTCAATCACTGATTTTATTCCATTTTGGTTTTCTTGCAGTCAGCAGATTAGCCCGAACAAAATTCAGCTGAAAAAAGAAGAAGTTCTTAAACCGGTCAATGATCCGGAGACTGGACCTAATTCATTTGTAGTCTTTCCTACCTCCTGTCATAGTCTGTCTCCATCTTCACTCAGCCAGTGCCCAGTGCCAAAATCCCCCCAGCCTTCATTGTCTTCATGTACTGACTATCAGCTGCAGAATCGTCATGCCATCAGCTTCCCAAACTTGCCCACCAGTCCCAGTAAGTGTGAGAAGGTGTTGAGTTACTCCCATGAAAATGAGGTGGAGCATGCACGTTTCACACCTTATGGAGAGATATGTAATGCCCAGGTAGGAAGCAGGGAAGATGAAAGCCAGGATTCCAGCTTTGTTTGGCTTGACAAGGACTGTAATGACCCTGCTGATTCCACTTTGCAGCAGAAGTTGCAGAAAAAAATCCACACTTCTGAATCATTGCCTACTTTGTCAGTCTACCTCAGAGATGAGTATTTTAAGCTTCTAGCTCCCACACCCCATGTGTTAACTAATGATGAGGACCGAAATGGATGCCCTACAGATATTATGTGCCTGAGCTCCTTGGAGCACTGCAGTGGTAATCCATATGAGAGTCGCTATGCTGCAGCAGAAACTACTGAGGCTTCATCTTTACAGCCGTACATCCCAAATTCCAGCCAGTTGTCACTATCACCATCAACATATCCAAAAAGTATATTAGATAGTACAGATTCTTCCATATCTGATTACTGCAGAAGTAAGGGTTTTACATGGTCACAGGCTGAAGCTTCTCAAGGACACCACAATACACCTGTAAGGACTAACAACAGTGATGCATTTCATAATACTGCAACTTTTCATATGGTACAGACACAAGAATCTTATCTGGATTCCTCAACTTCAAGTCTTAAGGCAATACCTTCCAAAAACACTGGGGATAGAAACTGGTCTTCTAAGAGTGCACACTTGAGGTCAGCTACATTAGACAAGGCAGAGGGAGCAGTCTCTCCATCAAAGAGCCCTGCAAAGCCAGTTGTGTCCCAGCAGCTACGTCAGCATTATGATCAGGGACATAACACAGAAACATTTGGTTCATTGTGTCAGAACAGTGAAACTCTAACCAGTCATGTGGCTTCTTTGCCAGTGGACCGCTGGGTGGAAAATGTGACAAGATACTATCATTCTCAGCCTAAGAGTAGAATGACAGAAGGGCATCCCCTCTCAGGAGAGATGTCAGCATCCCTCAGTGATCACAGCTTACAGGACAATTCAGATAGATTTCAGTTGCAGCACCATCCACAGTGGAACCAGGACACTGAACAAGAGATCTCTGAACTGGAGGTTCTCTATCTGCAAAGTCTGCAAGCTTCAGGAAGCAGTAGACCACAAGTGGGAAAGCCAGCAGGCGGGCACAGTGCCAGACCAGTCCATGGCAAGCCAGGTAAGTTCTTCCATTAAATTACTATTCAAGGGTTTATTCAGTCCCTTTTTCTACTTCCATTGTTCTTAAATCTTAAATTACAGAGGTGCACAGTAATAGGGAATAGCAAACTGCCCTAGGGCTCTTTCCTGATGTCTTCCTTTGTATTACTTTAAAATCTATGTCAGTTTTTTTGTTTTTGCAATTTATTTTTCAGTGTTGATGGCAAGAGCTTTATTCCAGTTAAGTGGTATGTTCAGTGACATAGAAATACACTCAGATGTTGAAAGAGTTGTACTAAATTTATTTATTTCTTTTCATTTGTTGACTAGGAAGACGCACTAAGCAAAAATTTTTAGCACGTGTTTTTTTTCCAGGTCTTGATCTGGAAGTACTGGCCTATTTAAGTGAGTTGCTCAAAGTTGTCAGAGCTGGAGAAAATGCGTCTATTTCATAGGGTCAGTGGCAAGTACTAGGCAGCCAGTCTGCAGACCATTACAAGCCTAGTCAATAACCCATCTTCAAAAGTTCCCTTCAGGCTCAAGCAGTGCAAGACAAGATAGACCTAGGGAGAATTTGAGGCTGACAATTCAATTATGTAGGGTAACCTAGAAGGTAGTAAAGGTGCTGCTTTGCTTGACATATAGTGGAGGTTTGTTCCCTAGATGGGGATACTCTGGGATATGAATCTGTTCTGCCAATGTCCCTCATTTATGTGTCAATGTAGGTTTAGTTCCTTTAATTGGATGTTTTTGAAACCATTTGTTCTGAGAAGAAGTAAAGGATCAAAGAGGATTGCATCCTTCGAAAGGCTAGACACTGATCCTCATCAAGGATTCTTTAAGAAACCAAGTAACAAGAGAGGGCTACCAATCTGTCCCGATCACTAAGATTTTTGAGGCCAGTGATCATTTTAGTTATGAATCTCTGAAGTCTGTCAGTTGAGTGATATGTTTAGATAAATGCATGCCAAAAGGGACATTTTATTCAACAATGAGTATTTTGAGATACATGTAAAGGGGAATTAAAACTTCTTTGGATCTAGAGGAGATACCTTTATAAATTAGATGACAGGAACAGAAAGCTTTCTAAACTACTGTGGAGACATGATGATCAAAAGATAAGAAATTTTCAAGAAGAATGCATAGCTCCCTTACAACAGTGTCTGATTGAAGGGGTGCATCACCTGTATGGTATGGGAAAATGTTATGTTTACAAACATTAACTATACTACATATTTTGACATTTAATTGGTGAACATTTGTCCTTGAACCAGTTGTTAATTTGATCTAACACATAGTAGAGCAATTTTGAGTAGAGTGGGAAAATAAATAACTCTCAATTTATAGTTGTCTGCAAACTTAGATAAGTGTAGACCTACAGTGTTGTCTTAAAGGTCTGAGAAATAGATGCTGTATAGGAGGGGGTCCAGCATTAAGCTCCACATGCTAAGCCACTGGTAACTTTTTTTGCATTCAGAAGTGGTACCTGGTACTCTAATCACATAAGTTCTGTCGGATAGCCAGTTAGCTGTCCAATGAACAACTAAAGACTAATATTCAGATGTCTAGGTTTGTTAGGAATGCTTGCATGGGAAATCGTTTTAAAGGCCATGGACAGGTTCAGTGTGATGTATGTGCTGCATAACTGCTAGCCACTGGTTTGTTAACATTTTCAAAAAAAATTCTGAGGTTAAGGTGACAGGACTTTCCTTTGACATAGCCAAACTGATGAGTGTCCTAGGTTAACAGATTTTCAACGTGTAGGTTAATGAGGTCTGAGATGATGCATTCCATAGCTTTTCCTATGAGACTAGTGAGGATGAATAGTTTGTAGTTACCAGGGTCTGTGTTTGGGTCACCGCTGTGCAATGGGATTCCAATGACTGGCTTACTTCAGGAATGTAATTAGTGGAGAGGCTTTGATTAGAGAGGTTAAGTAGAGGTTCAGATAGGCCATATTTGGCATTAATAATCGGGCAACCTGATGTGTTATCTGGGCCCATAAATGAGACGTTCTTAGCTTTTGAGAGGGCTGATGGAACTTGTTCCATAGTAATTAAATTGGGTGTCTGTGACTGTAGAATCTGTGAAGAGCTGTAACTGTGGGTAGAATAAAATTTGAACTAAATGTGTCAGCTAGGTTATTAGCTGTATCCTTTGGATCAGAGTGAGCAATACTATTGTGGACGTGCTCTAAACATTGTTGGGTGTTATCTTCCCAACATATTTAAAGAAAGCTTTGTTATTTTGGTTTTAGTGCCTATTTTAATTTTGTATTCAGATTTGAGCTTCTTAATGGCTCCCTTAACTTCTTTACTAGTTTGTTTGATTACGCTCTTTAGGTAAGTAGAATGAGGCTTCATATAAGCCTCAAGTAATTTCCTTCTCTTGTTATATAATTTATTTATATGCCTATTCCAAAATAATGATTAAAGGACTGAACTACAGGAATGCAGGTTAAGGACTGTTAGCAGATCATAGCCTTAACCCTAAATCATAAACTTATGAAATAAAAGTGCATGGATTGATTTATTGCAAGGTTTAATTGATGGAAAGACACAAAAGTTACTACCATAAGTGAGCAGTTCTGTCCTTTTCAATCAGTAGACCTGAAACTACAGCCTTCAGCTCAACATGGAACATTTTCCCAGACTATAAGTCCCTTAATTCTATGCTAGCCAATCTCTTCTTCAGATCTCCAGTGCGCCACTCAAAAGTAGATCAGTATGCAAAGAAATGCCGCAGCAATTGCAAAAACATTCTCCGGGCCTTATCTGCCATAACACAGTTGCTAGGAGGGTTGGTGTGTTGATAAGGATGGACCTGCTTATTGATCAGTCATTATGATAAGCACATTCATGTCTAGTGTGAGGAGATCCATACTCATCAACCAGTATGACAGAGTCCCAAGCTTATCCTTCTGTGTAGGCATCATAGGAATGTAACTCTCTGGTCACTATGGCTCCAAAGGAAGGCTCTCCTGGAGATCATTTCTAGCTTATAGTGACTTCTGAATGTATTCAGTGAAGTCCATATAGCAGTTGTACAAATATCATCCAGGGCTACATTTCTGAGAAATCCTGAGAGGTACTCTATGCTCTTGTTAAATGTGCTCCAGCCACTAATGTCAAAGAATTGATTTAGTTTTCATAACAGCCTTTGATACAGTCAGTAAAATATTTATTTAGTAACATTAGAACCCATTTTTTTAATTAGAAAATGAGATAACATGGGAAAACACTGTATCTCCTCTAATGTAGTGTCCTCTCTGTTAAAGTCAGACCACAAACTGTCTCTTTCGCAATAAAAATCAATCCTTTTACTCCTGCTAACCCCATAACATTTAGCAACTATTCATTGGTAAACTACTTGTTTCTAAGTGATAACCTTTCAAAATTGTAAGTTCTACAAACCCTGAGAACTCAGCTGCCTATGCGGAATTGTTTACAGAACCCCTGTTCATGCCAGTAAATGTATAGAGACAGTTGTGCTTACCAGAAATAATCCCAGAACTGACTCAAAAAACACCCAGGTGGAATCCAAACAAACAGGTTGTACAATAAAAGAAAAATTCATATTCAGTATTAGGAAGTGCTACGCCCAGCATGATAAAAACAAACAACTAAGAGAACAAACAGTCTACTAAAGCCAAAATTTAGGTAAAGATAGCTTCCCAGGCAAAGAACAGGCACAAGGCTTTCTTTAGCTATGTCCAGAACCTCAAAGGCTGAACGTAGCACTGTGCAGAACTGATTGTAAATGGAGCTACCTACACAGGACCAGAAGATATAGCATATCTGCAGGCCAACAAATTCAGCTCTAATTTTACACCCTCCTCCGCCAGCTGACCCTGAGGAAATACCGTCAAACAGTCCCCCCCAACTATCACTAGGGAGCAGGTCCAACATGCCCTCTGTAAGGCCAAAACACTACATCGATGGTCCCCAATAACATCCCATGATGCCTTCAAAATAGCCCAAAACATGACCTATAGGGACCACTGGTGTCACTGTTTAACCAAAACCTTCAGACACACTTTGTGCCATGCAAATGGAGAATTGCAGTGGTCATCCCAGTGGACAATGGCAGGTCATCAGCACACCCCAAGAACTACAGACCTATAAATCTGACTAGTCACATATGCAAAGCCATGGCAAGAAATATAATGGAAATGATTAATTAAGATATAGGAAACCTTCATAAACTGGATCCAATACAATTTGGTTATGTCAAGGGTAGATCTTGCCTACTCAGCCTGGTGGACTTATTTGAGAAGGTCATACTGCCCACCTTCACCTGGTTAAGGCATTTGATACAATACCCCACTAGTGCATTGTAAACAAACTCATGAAAATAGGTGTAAACCCCTGTGTTACATTGCTGGATAACCAGCTGGCACCTCATATAGGACCCAGGAAGTTAGGATAGTGGAACTACCTCCACAAAGAGGCCAGTCACTAGCGGAGTCCCCAGGACTCTGTGCTGGGTTCACTGATTTTTGGCATCTGCTTCTCAGACGTCAAAGCCAATGTCAAGGGCCACTGGCTGACCAAGTTTGCAGATGGTTGTAGACAAGAAGCAATCATAAAATCCCATCAAGACACTAACATCCTACAGAAAGGAAAAACACAGATGAAATGACTTGTGCCAAAGCCACAGCTTAAAGCTCAATTCCTAGAAATGTATAATAGTTCCCTCATGGAAGTTAGCCACCCTAGGAAATTACCTTATCCATAAAACACCCTTAAGAGTAGACCCAGTACTCGGTGATTTTGGTACATATATAGACAGTAATCTGGCATTTGACCAACATATGTCAAAGGTAGTAAGGAAATCATTCTGTGTTGCTCAACCTATAAGCAAGGGCCTGGCATCTAGGTTGAAGGAATCAATTGTACTGCTGCATTCGGTCTTTAACAGGGCTATCATTCAATACAGCACATCTCCTCAGTATATATCTGACCAGACACATGCAACAACAGGAATGTCTACAGAGGTTCATCACAAACAGAATGTAGGATGTAAACAGCATGTCCTAGGCAGATCACCTCCAAGCCCTATCTCTGTACTCTGTTTCCTACAAACTGTTGAGAGGTGATCAATGCTTGGCATACAAGGCATCCTTGTATCCCACAGTGATGGACCTTTTGCATATCCATAAAATGAATAGCATCAGAAGTATTCGATCTAGGAATTTAAACTTTGAATGTGACATAAATAGGACATGTTGGAGGGACAGGTATGTATCTCAGACAATCCCCCTTCTCTGGAACAGGTTTCCCATCCATGTGAAACAGAGCTCTTTCCTAAATATATTCAAAAGAAACCAGGACAAAAAGAGCTGTAGAAGTATTAGAAATATTTCAGAAATTCTATAAAAGTCTCTGTAAGGCAGAGATATATGGAGATCAAGAAGAGGTACAAATGGAAATGTTTATGGAAGAATTAAATATGCCAAGGTTAGAGGTAGAGGAGGGTCAATTACTAACTGCCAGAATAGTAGGAAATTAGATAAAAATGGTGATGTATAAGCAGTCTACAGGAAAGTCCCCAAGAATAGATGGGAGGGTTTTGTTTAACAGTATTTTTAAGAGGAGGAGAAGTACCAACATGCTGGAAGAAAACGGTGGTAGCTCTAATACATAAAGATGGTGAAGATCCATCAGATTCAGTTTCATACAAGCCCATTTCAATACTAAAGCATGGTTATAAAGTGATTATGTCTATAATGGCTAAAAGAATATCTTTAATGGTTAAAAGAATGACAAAAGTGATAGATATGGATCAATGTGGCTTTGTGGAGAGGAGGCAAACATTTGGCAACATTAACAGAACATTAATGATCCAGAGGGAAGCAGAATATAAGAAAATGTCACTGTTGTTGGTTGGTCTTGATGCAGAGAAAGCATTTGACAGAGTAAGCTGGGACTTTATGAGCAGAGCAATGGAAGCATTTGATTTCCTTGTTAAACATTATAAGGTTGATTAGGAGACTATATGAAGGATCAGAGGCAAAAATTAAAAGTGGGCAGGGTCCTCTCTGATAATTTCTGCTTGAGCAGAGGAACCAGGCAGGGGTGTCCTTTCTCCTCTTTGTTATTTGGATTATATTTAGAACCACTGGCAAAGAAAATAAGGGACTCAGAAATCCAAGGATATAATTGGTATGGTAGTCAAGAAAAGTTGGCTCTATTTACAGACTATATTATTTTATATCTGACAAAACCAGAAGAAGACAATGCAGTGTTTTGGAACATTTTGAGACAGTTTCAAATCTTTTTGGGATGCAAAATTAATGAAGCTAAAACAAAGGCAATAGTGGTAAATTATGTACCCACACACAAATTGGTTCGGTAATATCCATATTTATGGGGACATGATAAAATTAAATATTTAGGAGTATTGATTAAAAATGATTCTAATGTGGTAGCTAAGGATATGTTGGAAGAGACTAAACAAAAGCTAATTCAAAAACTGAGAAAATGGAAGCTCTGTTATATGGATATCAGTAGTAAGATACAATCAGTTAAAATGTTTTAGTCCCTGTAGTCTTATACACAGTTCAGGCATATTTTTATCAACCAGAGGAGAAGTTGTAGATAACAATAAAGAGCTGAAGGATTTTATCTAGGAGGGGAAGACAGAAAGAGTTGAGTTGGATAAGCTGATTTTTCCAACAGAACAGGGCGGATTGGGATAACCAGATTTAAAGGGGTATTTCAGAGCAACACAGTTAAGGCTGATATATATATATATACATATATACATATATATATATATATATAGAGAGAGAGAGAGAGAGCACGAGCAGACAGTTATAATTCAAAGTAGAAAGGGATGATGATGAAATGGGGGTGGGAGCACAAGAAACAAGAAGAGGCTGAAATGTTGAATGCAGACCTTTAAGGAGAATAAGAATAATCATACAGAATATTATCTTCATAAAGTAGTAGAAAGTATTCTAAGAACTAAGCCAACATTGGAATGGAGAAAGGAGATTCTGCCATTAGAGATGACTGCAATTAGGGATACAGACAATAGGCAAGAGGGGGCTGGAATTTATTGGAGGAAACTGGCAAAGGAACCCCAAGGTACTGGGAGCAAATAACTAGAGGGAAAGGTAATAGAATGGGAGGATGCCAAGAACTTATTTGGACTGCAGGTTAGAGATTGCCTTCCCTATCTAGGATTGTTATCAGAGTATAGGCAAAGAAAAATAAATATGGGGATCCTAAACAAAAAAACAGCACTAGTAGAGTTTTTTTTAGTAGAATCTAGAACAGAAGCAATGGTTAAAAATGAATAATTAGTAGCCCATATAAAATATTGCATGATAGCTATAAGAATCAATTAGAGGGGGTAAAAAAGTATTGGGAAAAGAGACTAGATAAGCAATTCACAAAGAAGTAAAGGGTGGGATATATGTATGCCTCCCAAATATGCAACAAAGTCTAGAAGACTTAGGATCTTTGTTTGGAAGTGCTTACATAGGTATTTTTATACCTCAAGTAGATTCCAAAGAATTTTTCCTCAGGTAGACAGTAAATTTTGGAGGTGTGATGGGGAAGAAAGATGTAACCGAGAAGATATTTTCTGGAAGTGTAATGAGTTGGCAGACTTTAAAGATTCCCTAGAGCCTGCATTGTCAGAGATACTGGGTGAGCAAATTGGTCTAACTGAGGAAATAATTTTTTTTTTGAGCTATGATACAAAATTGGAATTGCCTAGACAAAGTAAGACCTTGATGAGTCTAATTATGGTGGCTGCCAAAAAAGCAATAAAAGCCTAAACCAACTTAACTAGAAGTAGCGAATATAGTAACAGAGATAAAACAACTGGAATTGGGATCTTTAGAAAAGGATGGGAGCAAATTACACAGGAAAAAATAGGACTTGTGGAACAATACATGCAGAGGAGGGACAAGGTTTAAAAGAAGGCAGAATTTGAAAGAGCTGTGTAATGTCTGACAATGACTGGATAGAATTTAAGTGATGTATAATGTTTGCAACTACAGCTGTCATTGTCATTTGTAATGTATAATGTTTGCAATTAGAATTGTATTAGGATAGTTTGTTTTCATTTATATCAATGTAAGATTGCCTATGTCCTATGTGATAAAAATAAAGATGTTTGTTGTTTAAAAAAAGAGAGGGAAACCAGGACCAGTGGATGGGAAATCAAATATACACCCCGGGTCTAGCACTTATGTCTGTAATGGACAGATGAAGCCTGTAAATCTTGCCCTAGCTTACATATGTAGCCCACAAAGTTACCTTTAAGACACACAAACTTGTGGGATACAATTGGAATGCTTGGTTAGGCTTATAAAGGCCCCAGTGGGTGTTGGCCTAGTATACACCAATGAATGCATGAAAAAAAGCTGGGAATCTTTCCTGAGTTAGTTTGTTCTATGAACATAAAATATGAGTGACCTGCAGATGTCCACGCCATGTAAAAGGTTTTCACCTCTGTTGAAACACTTTGGGAATCATTCAGATAAATGGAGGGATTGGTCGATGTTTGTTACAGTGACTACCTTAGGAGTAAAGGCTGTACTGGTTCACAGTAACATTCTATACCTATAGAAAACCAGGGAGGGAGATTTTACACATAAGCCCTAAATCTCAGAAAGCCTCCAGGCAAAAGTAATAGGTGTTAGGAAAAGTGTCCTCCGGGACACAAGACAAATTCTTCAGTTCTGCATAGCAATGAATTCAAATAGAGAAAGGGTTAACTTTTAAAACAATGCAATACAAGTCCTGGGCAGGAACAGAATCCTTGACAGGTGTTCAGTTGAGAAATGCACCCTCCGGGAAAGCTTTGTAAACTTTTAAAATGACCAGAGAGACAGTGTTATAAACTTGGAACCTTGATCAAAATTGGATATGGATGCAAGGTAAACATTTATAGAAGAATAACTCAGGCCTGTGTCAAAGATCTGGAAGGAATATTCTAGGATCTTAGGAACATGAACAGTAAATGGTTCCAAGCCCTTGGAAGGAGCCCAAGTGAAAAATGCATCCATTTATTCTTGTACACTTCTCTGCCACTGGGTGTCTAGGTAGAAGTGTGGATTTGGACCATCCTAAGTGGATATGATAGGTCCCTCACCATCAGTTGAACTATAGTGGCTATATCAAGGAATTAAAGGACTGTTTAAAGCTTGCCAGAGGGATGAATTGGCAAGGTTCTAGGGAAGGTGGGGAGCTCAAATGCAGAAGGTGTTACAAAAGGTGTGGTCATAGCAGGGGGAATCACAGTTGCATGTAGAAAATACTGGACTTGTTCTTTTTAGTTTTCTGTATAAATTTCAAAATAAGGGGAAATGGGGGAAAAAAGTAAAGGAGTCCTGGGCCATTTCTAGATGGCAACATCCCTGGGACATTCCCCAGTGGAGGGATAAAGGAGTAGAAGTTTATTTGGCACTGGATGGGGATGCAAGGATGTCACAGCAAGGGTTTGCACAGTGAAGAAAAGTGGTCCTATGCTACAGAAAGCTGATGGACTACTTGTGACGCATCAGTAAGCAATGACTGAGCCTGTCCACTAGAGAGCTATCTTCAAGAGTCCAACTGGCTATAAGAAATGGGTTCCTTGACATAGACCATTCCCTTACTCCCATCACTTCTCAACACTGTGGTTAAGAGGGAGTTCACCCCTTCTTTTTGTCAGTATGGCTACAGTTGCATCTTTTGATAGGGAGTCCTATAACATCTGCAGAGTAAGGAGGATTGCCTCATCTCCAAATTTATTTTTGCTCATTTTGGCCCTGCTGTCCTTAAGTCTGATAACTGTCATTCCAGATCTTTGCTTCATTTGTTGATGCTCCTTCCTGGTCAATAAGCCCATTCATTCCCCTTATCAGGTTGAGCATCAGGGTCTATATTAAATCAGTGAACGCTTAAAAAAACGAACGCTGATTTATCAACCCCATGTAAGCAAAAGCTTACAATCCCGAACAGTTAGAACAGTGATTTTTTCGCTGTTCCACAAAAAAAAAAACAAAACTTTAAAACATTACATAAAGTGGGGGGCTTCACCTACTTAAATATACCAATTCCGAGTTGCACTACAGTGACAAAAACGGCAAAGTAAGAGGCAGCCAAGCGATTTCTTTCCCAGGGAAAGGAATCTCTTATATGCCATTTCGCTATTTTGCTGTTTCGTGCTTTCAAGTTCGATCAAGACGCATTTGAAAGAATGCTTCTTCGATCATATAATAGAAACCCGAGGGTCAGCCAGGACAGTCCCTCATTTTGACAGCCATCAGGGGTGGTTCAAGTTTTTTTGTGTGCTGCAGCTCTATTCCTTGCTCATACTCAGTGAAGTGCAGGGGTAGGGGGCATGCAATGGGCTGCCAGCAAAGGTTGTCCGTCATTCCCACAAGGGGTGTTTCCTCTCAAGCAGTTCTGTTCTTTCCCCTTCCCCTGTAGCATAAATGGTGATTTACCTGAACTCCACCAGGGAAATCTCTCACTACCCAGTATGCCCCAGAGTGTGAGCATTCTTCTCCACCGCTTTGGGGGCAGAGAGGCAAGCCACCCATGCCCATTCAATCCTTCCCTCCTTGGCTCTTTCAGACCTTGGGCTGCTAAATCAACCCTGGTTACACAAGTCATGGTCCAAGCTCCATCTGTCTGCACCATGGAGCCAGATATTCACAGAATACTGATATGCAAACTAACTATTTTCTCTGAACAAACACTTTGGACTCTGTAGTCTTGACAGTGGTCTGTCACACTGTAAGGCAGATGTGTTCAAAGAGACAGCTACAAGTTGGTGTAAACCTGGAACAGCCTACCTTGAGTAAGATACATGATGAGAAGCTACCATTATAAGTATTGTTTGCATGTCTCATGCCTTTTGCATCTTTATCTGTTGAGCTGTGGGCTATACCATCTGACCATTGTACCTTCACAGCTCACTGTGGAGTCCTGGAATCCTCACATAGAGCCTGGCATGAGGAACCATATAAATAAGTAACTACCATTTTCCCTAGTCCCCTAAGACAAAGAGCTGTTGTGGCTGGCTGAAGAACTAAGGCACTACATTTTGCAAAGGAAGAATCCTGTCTGAAGGAAGATGTGTTTTGCATGACCAAGTGTCTAAGATATATCCAGTAAAGGTTAATATCTGCAAGGGCTCCATGTTAGACTTTGCTATCCCCAAAAATTGAAAAAGACTATTTAGAGATTCCTGACCTTAAGTTAGTGTGAATAAAGTTGGAGTAGCTGGAAATCAGTCATCTTGATATTGAAATGCCTTGACCTTTTGCAGAGTGTAGTTCACCACAAGTGTAGACATACATTTGGTAAACACCATGGAAGCTGAGGTGAGACTATAAGGAAACATCTGCAAATTATAGTAACTGGTTCCTGTTCAGAAGCATAGAAACCTCCTTGACTCTTTGGCAATCTTGATATGCAGATACGTGTCTTGGAAGTTCAACAAGAACAAAGAAGGATGAACAGCACCCTGAACATTCAGAAAACAATATTCAAAAGTGAATTCATTAATCCACTGAAATCTGGCATCAGCCTGAGGTCCTTTCTCCTTTTTTGGAACTAAAAGAAATCTCTATTAGTAATGAAGTAATAACCATGTTCTTTCTGATCAGGTAAGACCTTTTGAATGGCTGTTTTGTTCATTAGATTGAAGACTTCTTTTGTTGCCACACTCGTTTGATTGAGTGGGACTTATGACAATGGAAGAAAGTTTGGTAGGAGAGGAATCTGAAATGAAATTGTATAGCTTCCTGATATTACTGTCCTTACAGTTTTTCTTCTGTGATAGCCAGCCGTGTATCCAAGTGGAGAGACAGATGGTTCCTAACTACATCACCAATGGTATATTTGGATAAGGCCTTAAGAATTAGACTGCTGCCTCCCAAAAGAGAACTGCAGTACCACTGTTGATGTTTGTGCTTGCCTTTGAGCTCGTGTCCATTCTAGAAGTTTCCATGACCATACTGGTCTCTCCCAGATATTTGCTGTTGATTCTGCTGATACTTTAACTGACAGGGACCATTTAGCATCCTTGAAAAGTGACATTGAGAAGCCCAAAATTTCCCACCAATTACTCTGAGGGTTTGCTCCTTCTCAATATTCTCCAGGTTTTTCCTTAGTCTTTGGTTTGAACAGAGATGACCCATTAGAGAGGACTTTAAGGAAGGATGCCTTAGAACCCTCTGCAAAGTCCATAAGGCGCAGAAAAGCTCTTCAGTGAAGGGCTGTCCTGGCACCTGCAATCCTAGCAACGCTATTAACTGAGTTATGAGCTAAATTAATTAAATAGTGAGATTCACCATAGAAGACATAGTTGCCATCTAATGCTGTCACTTTGATTTGAGGTTTCCATCCAGAAAGTCTCCCAGCACCAGGGAAGCCTCATCAATCTGCTCCCACTAGAAGCATTAACATATGTGAAAGATAGCTTGCCACCTTCAGAGAACTGCGGTGGATGCATAAGCACGCATTCCAAAACTGTTTGTCAGTCAATTTGTTATCCTTCTATGAAAAATGGGCATCAGGACTGTGCAGACTAGTCATCTTTCTAAGAACCATTAGAGCAACAGCAGTGTGTGTCTTCAGAGTCTGTTCCAAAATATTTTAATCCTTGTGAAGCCAGAGAAACTTTCCTGGTCTTCTTGGGACAGATGCGACAATGGCAATTTCTTCCAGTCCTTTCCTGATTATGACATGAACAAACTTGTCTTCAGGGGGAAATGAGGCAGGAGGATGACTGGGTGTCCAAGAAGCTTCTTGCAGGATTCTTCTTGAGTCATGTCACTCTTTGAATCATAATTTCAGGTATTTCCCTAAAAGTGAGGTAATCTAGAGTGCAATGCTGGAAAAACACTGCCATTTCCATTGTTAGTATCTGGTGTGGGTGAGTACAACAAGGATCAAGGTGTTGTTTTTTGTACCTCAGCTTCCTAACTGACCTTGGAATAAATTCATCAAAGAATGAGGAAGAAATATGATGAGATCCGACTATATGCAGTTCATCCTGCAAAAAAATCCCCTCATACATTTTGTCCTGCTGTCATGAAGGCTGAGTAGCACCCAGCTCTATGGTGTAGGAAGATAAAGCCCTGACTATGACTTGAGTTCAGTTTGCAGTTTGGGTGTTGGAAAAGCTGAGCAGCTTGCCTCCTCTGGGAGGAGGGACCAGTTTCTGGTATTTTTATCACAGTGTGCAAGTAGAGGCTTGCAGGCAAAACAGCTGTAATCAAAGATGTGGGGTTGACATACTGAGCTGCTGATGTCAACCCTGATTAGTAGGGATGGGGCACAGTAATCCCTTACAGTAATACAGGCACCCATGTCAGTCCCCAAGGGGCAGGGTTAGGCCTAATATAGGCAGCAAAGATGGGATATTAGAAAAGGAAAGATGAATAGCTAAAGGGCAGGGAAGAAAATATCTCTAGATAAGACCTCAGATCATGTTGATGTAGACAGTGGGAATGGCAAATGCAGAGGTGTCTACATTGCTGATGTAAAAGCTAATGTTGATGCTAAAATCTGGGACAAGGATATCATCCCTAGCTGTCCAAGGTGAAAGCCCGTAGATACTGAAGCTGAAGAGAGTCTGAAAAAAATGGTTCCACCAGCTGCTCAACTCACAAAATTGGGGCAAACAAGCCTGTCAAGGCCAAGGTTAATGTCAAGAACCCCAGTGCTTAGGGCTGAAAGACTGACCCAGCAGAGATCAACAGTAACTCTGACACTCTCAGAACTTAGACTGGTCCCTAATGGTCAACTCAGATGCCCAAAATTATGGAGAACTCAGAGACCAGCAGCATCAATATTGGATCCACTACCATCAACTGCATTGCGGATGCAGAAGCCATTGGATTCATAGGTTGTGGTCTCGAGACAGAGACCACAGCTGACCTTAATATATATATATGTCAATGTCAAGAAACCTCATATGTCTGCTCCCAGTTTCTTGGTCACCCCATCATCCTGTTGGCTGATTCCCCCCTGCAGTCACTGGTTTGTAACCAGCTAGTGTTAATGGTGCTGAAATGGGAACTCTAATGAAAAGTTCAAAAAGGAGGGAAAGATGGACCACCTTTATCTTCCTTGGTATCAGTGGGAGAAGAGGAAAGAAGCATTTCCTTTTGCACATTCAGAAAAGCCCTCATTGTCTTGCAAACTGTATTTTTGGTGACAGAGTGGTTCTGGAAAGACATCTTAGATCTGGTGGGGGTGGGGAGTGCCTAAAGTGCCAAATTTTTCTAGCCTCATAATCTAGTATTAAGGATAATCATTCTTGTCTGACAGGCCTGGAAGAAATGACTCCACAACAATTATAGGCAACCTGGAAACACAAGTAGGAATGGTGATGGACTTGGTTGAATATTCCATTCTGTTTTAGCTGAAAGGAGGTAGTTCTGAATAATCTTTATGCTTTTCATTTCCATCTGTATGTTTATCATGACCATCATCCTTTTACATATCTTTGAGGTGTTGACTAGGGCTCAGACTAAGGGCTCATAGGGTTAAAACTGACGCTGGGATCAAGATTGATGCACTTTCAGAAGTGGATGATGAGCCAAGAGGATTAAGGCTCTCAGTTGTTAATGAGGTCTTTTCTGTAGCCCAAGGTGCAAGGTTTGATTCCTTCTACCTGTATTTGCATACTTTGTGGCTTTGAACAAGTCACTTAACCAAATAGTGCTTCTGGGCTGCCCCGGGAAAAGGACACATGTCCAGTGGGCTTACCCAGTTAACAAACGAGTCTAAAAAAATCAATTTTATTTTAAAATATTCCTCTCCAAAAGAGAGAACACATATGATTCCTCTATCTTGTGGAGGAATTTTGTGTTCACACTTGGTTGACATTTTGAAACCTTCGCCATCCGTAACTACTACACAAACTAAACAATAGTCGACAGAATATTCATCTGAAAAGCAAAACCTGTTTGAAATGGCCTAAAAGCCAAATAAGTGGAAATATCAACAGCTGGCAGAGCATGGTAAGAAAGAGCGGCAGAATACTGTAAAGCAAATAAACTTTCAAAAGAATTATTTTCCTTTTAACAAGAAATCAAATGCCAAGAGCCAACTCAGTTGGCTCAGAGGAATAAATCCCTGGTTATGACCCAGGAAATTAAAGATGGAATATTAACTTAGCTACCTGATGGTGCTGCCTTGGTGTAGGATGGCAGCAGTGGCTAGGCTTTTCTGGCTCACCTCTCTTCATGGGGAAGGGTACAATAAATATTGAGGCAATCGTTTCTGTTTTATAATCTTTGGTGGAAACATGAGATCCAACAAGAGTGCTGATTTCAAGGGGGAGCAGGACAGTCTGGAGGGTCTACATCACCCAAGAAAGTGAATGACATACTCATGCTGATGCCCATTGCAGTCTGACCTTTAAGGTTGTTATGGGCATGAGTAGAGGGATTAGGGCCTTAAAGCTAAAAAAAAACACTTAGCCTATGATGGGATCAGGGCTGTGCCATCCACTGCTCAACTCTTGCTTCTTGGTGGAACAAAATGAGATGTGTCAGGCAGCGGAGAGACAGAGACAGGAATCTTGGTGGTCACTGAGGCAAGGAAGAAAAAGAGGCTGTAAATCAATAAATTAACTATGAAAGTAGAAGCAGGGAGAAAACAGCTAAGAAAGCCAAATGTGCTACACTGGGATAAGGAAATGAGTTGTCCTTGGGTAGACTGGAGTAACAAACTGTCAAAAAAAAAAAGAAAACGAAAAAAAAATCAGTACGGTCTGACTTTGTCCATAGACCAGAAAGGTACAAGTGAGGATATTTTGAAATTTAAACAGAATTCTACACATATGAGAGAAATTTTTTAACACTGATTATTACTTTGAAAAGCAAAGAAGCCTTGGGCCATTTTTTTCTTTGATGTAAGCTGATTGATCAGCTAAAGAGATCTGTGGAGGAGACTAGATAGCAAAGCATTGTAAGTATTGGGGGGATGCGTTAGTAGCCTTAGAAAGTTTTAGATGCTGAGCTAACTGAAAGCCTGAAGTTTCAGTTCTATTGACTGACAAAGATGGACCTCTTTATACCAGATTCAGGCATATGGCTTCCTTCCTTCCTGGCAAACTAGGGAATATTGTCATGTTTCTTCTGCTAATTAGTCTCCATAATAGGCGAAAATAAAGGAGAATGCTGTTACAAAATGATCATCTTTCAAATTTCTCTGTGTCACTTGCTATCGTACATGCAATAGATGGCAACTTGATATGCTGCAAATCTCCAGAGTTAGTTGGTTACAAGGTTTGTACTGTAGAGACATTACCAATGAGACAGTTTATTGGTCTTGTATACACTTTGTTCTGCTCAGAGCTGGGAGCACCATGCATTTAGTATTTAGTTTATCCAGAAGACCAAAAGAATATCAGTCACCACATTTTGTGTAAACTTTAAAAAAATCAGGGCACAGTAAGATTAACTGTGGTTAACACAGTCATTATTTCACAGTATTTAAGGTACTGCATGAGTGTGTCTGTAGATGATTTTGGGGAATACCGAAGTTATTGGGAAAACACCGGACATCTGTATCATCTTCTGTAAGTGCTAATTAAGTAATGTATTACGCTCAAAATGCTTTCATCAGTATAACCAAATGGGCATAGCAACCTGCCTGGTCACTTGTTATCTTGGCTTCTGATTTTCAAACAGTTTGGAACTATTAAAAAGAATAAACCTTAGTGTGATGTCCCCACTCTGGGCCAGTAATCAAGAAGTCTGAATCCTCACCACTGACACACTGGAGAGGGGATGTTCACTTGGAATACAAATGGATACACTCAGTATTTCTAGATGCAGACCTCTGCATCAAGCACAATTTCCCTTAAGAGCACAGAGGGCACACACAGCCCAGGGTCTGGGTGTCTCTATTTGTCTCCCTTCAGGTTCCCAGTAAGACTCCCTCTGGCACAGCTGTAGGGTTAGGTACTCAGACAAGTGTTCAAGCCAAGTCCTCCACCACCCTGTCTGTGAAACCAGTGCTTTGTGTCCCTGCTCCAAGTAGCTGACACACACTCTTTGAGATTTAATTTTCACACACACACACACACACACACACACACACACACACACACACACACACACACACACACACCTGGGAAAGGTTGGCACAGATTACCTGCTGTACCACCTTTGCCCAGACTATAAGGTAGATTCCTTGCCACCAGTCAGTTACTATCAGGCTGTTAAAAGGGTATCCAATTATGCTGTGTGAAGTTAATATTAATACAAATGGTAATATTGACCAAATAGCAAGGTTTTCAGGAGTGGCCAGAGTTATGACCAAATAAATATATGCAAGTACCCTCAAAACTTAAATATTTTTTCTAAAAGGACTAGCTACAATGAGAAGTTTAAATATGTTTAATAATAAAAGCGCATGAAAATACTAAATATCTTTTTACAGTAAACGTCAGCGTTTCAGTCACAGGGAATATTAAAAATAACACCAATGGAAAGTTTCACACAATTATAGAAAAAAAATATTTAGCTAGTTTCACTATCTATTCCTGATTGACTAAAAGAATAACTGCTCCTACTTACTGAATAGAGCAAGGTAAGATAGGTGAGTGGTCCTTGTTGTCAGATCCAAGATAAAATACAGAATGTTCCTGAGACTTCACTCTCCTCTAATGTTAAAACATTATTTCTGTACAGAATGACATCACATACATCTGGTCATCTGACTCTGTTTCCCATGTTGTCCCCCATCATTAGAAGCTGCTAGGGTTTAGCACCTATGTGCTACAATACACACAGATAGAGCTTTGCTCAGATGTGGTGCAGCTGCTGGAAGTCATAAAACCTTAAAACCATTTCACTCTTCCTACAGGAGCTGCGACCTATTCTCTAGCACAGACACTATGTCTTTGGCTCCCTTCAGAACTATGGGATAACATCTTTATGGCTTAACTCATAAAGTATTTTAATTTCAAGAATATTTTGCAAAGTCAGGTGGATTAAGATTAACCTCTTCACTTCCAGTATATGCTGTTACAATGTATACATTTAAACAGTTACAATAATGCATGCACATCTCTTTTTCTTCCAGTAGGGCACATTGGTGATACATTTTTAACACAAACAAACCTCACAGATACATTTTCAGCACAAGCATCTGTGCAAATCAGTTTGATATACAAATAACATATAATTATTTACAAAATTCCAGCTAGCTGTACTGACATATGTTACAAATCCACTGCCCTATTTCTCCTGGCATGGCTAGCAGTACCTCCTATCTTCTCACTTGGAAAGACTTAACGAGCAACTGCCTTGGAAGGTTAGGGTCAGGCAGCTCTCAAACAGCTTTGTCCTCTGGGATAAGCACACTTTGAAGAGTCATTGCACAGGCCACAAAGTTTTACAGGTGCCCAAGGATAAGGGCTAAGAAGATGACGCCACACCAATGATGGTACACACATATGGTAGTCATGGGCTAGTGTTGGTCCAACACATTTATAGCATCCGTGTTCCATAGAAGCATGATAGAAGATACTTTATTTACTAATACTCTCTTTGAAAACCCTTCAGATCTCTCAACTGCCCCAGATTTGGAGAAATATACATATTTTTAGTTCTGATTTAACCCTGCACATGATGTACCTATCTTTGGAGGTATGTCCCTGTTTTCAGTCTTAATTCACCCACAATTTTCTGCCCTCGTGTCATCATATGTGATTTTTAAAGTTGTCTAGTACAGAGAAAACATCACAATATGCCAGCATATTAATGGCACCAATAGTTTAAAGAAAGAGGACACACATCTTACATCTCCCTTTTACAGAAGCACAAATAAATGATCCTGTGTGGTAGAATTTTGCAATACAGTTAATTCAAGTCTACAGATTTTATACTGTTTCTTTGATAGTGTCTTTATATTTTCCATCATTTTTGTCACTCCTTTTTATATGTGTTTCTAAAAACTACCCCGCATTCACATGGGAGGAGTTAGTTGCCATTTGCTTTTCAAATTGTATTTTAACTGGAGGTCAGATTTTTGGATGGGTGTGCATAGTTTTTAAGGGCCTCACACATATTTTCAATGCCTGCAGCCTAAGAGGTATCTGTGAAGCAGTGATCTGGTAGTCCCAACCTGCAGCCACAACAGTCTGCAAAACAAAGTAAAAGATATATTTTTAACAAAGAAAAGATTAGGAATAAAGATAACTACTCAGAGTGTTGGATCCAGGCCATGGCTGACTTAGCAAAAATAAATAAAAGTTCTCTTTCCAGAGGGGAAAAAAGGTCCAATTAAGAGTTTAAGCAGATCATTATTCAATGATGGACAAGCATTTTGCTAAGTTAGCCGTGGGCAAGATCCAACATTCTGAAAGTTATCCTTAGTCCTAATCAGGCTGAGAGGTATGATACCTTGTGAGTGGGGTTATAAAATGACACATCCATAAATCTGAGGTGCATATTTTATGAAAGTTTTGAAATTTTTCTTCACCCTGTGCACCAGCACTGGACTGGTTGATTTTTCAATTACTTCTAGGGAAGATCATTAGAATGCTATTAATGGAAATAATTCTGGTGTATCGCAAAGTCACCAGGACCCAGCAACCAGTAAGTACATGCTTTATTAACATCAGGAAGGCCATGACAGACAAGCTGTAATACAATTAACAGTCAATAAGGAACAAAGGGGAGGCAGGCAAACAAGGTGTATCTTTTATGTTAAGAAGTCTGTGTCTTTAATTTAGTTTTGTTCCTTTAGGTTATTTATGACAGATTTATGTTTTATTTCTGTAACTGAATACATTTAGTGTGTGTATGATTTCCTAGAGTATATTTTACCCATATATTCTTAATTTTGTAGCCCTCCAGAAGATTCTGAAGCTAAAGTATTACGATATAGAGAAATTGTTCTGTTAAAACAACTACAAAAGAGAACTGAATGGGATTGCACTTGTATGCTTTTCTAAAACACCTTTATTGAATTACCACTTGTAACACTGGCAAACATACATTTATATAAAAGTAATCAAACCTTATTTACAAGATGACAGTTACAAACATATACTGTTATATGTCCTATAGTCTAGGCAACCTTAGATAGGTATTCAATTCCTGCCTTCTCTTAAATCTCATGCCTCCTCCAAAATATTTTTCTGCATGTATTGTTCCCACAATTTCCATTTTTTTCTATGTAATTCACTCCTGCCCTTTTTTAAAGAACTCATCTCCACATCATGTATCTCTGTTATTAATATTCACTACTTCAAGTATAGTTAGTTTAGATTTTTATTTCCATTTTCTAGTAATCGCTTTTTTGGCAGCCACCAGAATTAAACTTAACATGGCCTGACTATGTTCAGGCAGTTCAGATTCTGTATCCCAACTCAAAAAATCATTTAGTTGCACTCATTTGCTCAGCCAGTATTCCCAACAGAGTGCTCTGTAGGGAATTGTTATGTCTGCTAACTCATTACACTCCTAAAACACATATTCCCAGTTACCTCTTTCTTCCCTTTCTCACTCCCAATGTTTGCCATCTATCTGTGGAAAAATTCTTTGGAGTCGGCTTCGGGTATAACAGTATCTATTCAAACACTTTCAGCAAAATCCTGAATCCTCTAGACTTTGCTGCATGTTTGGCAGACATACATTTATCTTCCCTTTATTTACATGTAAATTGTACATCTAATCTCTCTTCCCTATCTTTTCTGACCTCCTCTGATTAATTCTTATAGTTATGCAATATTTTGTATGCCCTACTAATTATCCATTTTTAATAGGGGCTTCTGTTCTAGATTCATTTAAAAACTCAACTAGTGAAGGTCTTTCATTTAGGATTCTCTTATCCCTTTCTCATTTTCTTTACTCTAATATCAATCCCTGACAGTGAAAGCAATCACTAGCCACCATTCCAAATTACTTTTTGGCCTCTTCCCATTCTGTTATATTTACTTCTCTGATTATTTATTTTCTTTACCTTGGTTCCTTTGCCATCTTTCTCTAGTAGAGTCTGAGCATCCAAGTGCTCTGGATTATGCGGAACACTCCGCATTTAAGATGAGCGAAGCCACCATTCCGCTGTTCCACATTGAACAGCTGTGGCTCCGCTACAAGGATTTTGATTGGTTTGTGTACCACATTTAATGCCAATTGGCGTTGCGGTATACAAACTAATGCAAACCTCTGCATTACACAGTGTTGGCTGTGCGCCGCACTTTTTGATTGGCTCGTAGACCGCATTTACAGCCAATCGTGAATGCATTCTACAAGCCAATCAAGTAAAGAGTCGCAGGAGGACAGGAGCCTATGAGACCTCCCCAGTACTAGCCAATCACATTCCGGGAAGCCTTTTCGCGCCAAAATAATGACTTGAAAAAGGCTTCCAGGAATCAGGGATTTTACTTTTTAGGTCTAATCTCCAGGAAAGAAGACGGGGAAGGAGCATAATACGGGTTGAAGATATCGGGAGAAGGAAGGTGCGTGTTGCAGACATTGGGAGAAGGAATGTGCGGATTGAAAACATCGGGACTCGGAAGTGGCCAGAACAAAAAGGCTGAGGTTTTATTTTGCTTCTGCTTGCTGCTGGACTACCGGGATCATCATAGTTTGTGCTGTGGTCATCGTGATGGATTATTTGTGTTGCTGGAGACTTTGGCTAACTGCATATTGAGCGGGTGCTGTGTAGCTAGGCAAAGGTAAGTGTTTTAGCTGCAATGGCAAGTGTTTTCTTTGAGAACTGGTATACTAGCACAGATCTTGTTGTTCTAGCAACTTTCCAAGTTTATAAGAGCAATGTTTAGTGTCTGTAAGTTTGTGCTGCTTGTTTCTAGTATGTCTCTGAAGTCTGCCAGAAACGTATGCCAAGACAGATGCTGTTATAAACTTAGAAAGTTTGCTAGAATAACAGGAATATTTAAAGTTTGTTTTTGTACTGCTTGTCCCCCTAGGATTTTGAAGTCTGAAAGTAATTGAGCAATTGTGTGCCAACACAGATCCTGTTATTCTAGCAATATTTGTAAGCTTATAAGAGCAATATTTAAAGTGTCTCTATGTTGGTGTTGCTTGTCCCCCTAATACGTCTCAGAGTAATTGCCATTTATTCTAGCAATATTTCTAAGTTTATAAGAGCAATATGCACCCCCTAGTACGTCCATGAAAGTAATTCCCATTTTTTATTGTAGAAACTGAATGCCAAGACAGATCCCGTTATTCTAGCAATATTTCTAAGGTTACAAGAGCAATATTTAAAGTGTCTGTTTGTGCTGCTTGTCCCCCTAGTATGTCTTGGAGAGTAATTGCCATTTTTTAGAGAAACTGAATGCCAAGGCAGATCCTGGTCTAGCAATATTTCTAAGGTTATAGGAGCAATATTTAAATTGTCCCTGTAATATGTCTGTTTAGAAAATGTAGTAAATCTGATTTTTATTTTTGTAAAGTGCTGTTTCATTTACTTATGGTGAAGTTATGCTATTTGCAGATTATCAAATAAAGGTTTTGGATCTGAGCAGTGTGTTTTATTGAATTTTACAGATGTTCTACCATGATCCATGGCAATGGCACATTTCACACAGTGCGAAATTAGGGTGTTCCACATTTTGACCATTTGTCACACATTGTTAGGGTCTGTGTTCCACATTGGCCTCTTAACAGGTTGAGACCTATGAGTAGAGTCTAGGTCCTCATGTGTATTAAACCAAAACAGTGGTCTGAGTGCCCAAAATTAAAACTAATAAACCTGGAATAAGGCACAAACGGAGCTCAGCAAACGGACAACTTCTTTAATGGACACAAGCACAAATAAATCCACAGCAAACAAAATCACAGCAGCACAGCACAGCAAACGAACTCACAGCAGCACAGTAAAGGTGTGGTTTATATTGCTACATGTGAATTTTGTGACTCTTTTTATGTTGGCAAGACCAAGAGGAAACTGAGGCAGAGAATTTATGAGCATTTATATGAGATGAGGAAAAGAAAAGATAATAATGCTCTGTTCAAGCATCAAAATAATTGTGACAAAGCTAAATTCCATTTTTTTGTCATCAAGGTGGTCCCACGTGATCCCATGGGAGGGCCTTGGGAGACTTGTTTGGAATATAGGAAGCTATATTGGAAAATTATTCTGGATGCAAGCTCTTTCCCTGGTTTAAATGAAATGTTATCTTTGAAACCTGTGCTGAAATTGAGATCTGCTAAATTATAGTATTTTTTAAAACAATATTATATTTATATTTACATTTAACTTTTAAATAATTTTATGTTTCATGTATTCATATTGTATATGTAATCATTTCATGGTTCATTTTTATATAATAATTTTTTAACAAGATGAACATGCATTTAATTTAATTTCCACTAGATGGTGGTATTTCATTTTATTTAGATTCAGTTTAGCTTTACTTCAAAAAACATTTTCGAAGCATTTCAGGTTTGTGTTTGTAATATCTATATGAAACTTTCTATATATATTTTTAACCAAGGTTTATATTTGAAGTATTTTATATAACAAAATATATATATAATATATATCTATATATATCTATATATATATATATATATATATATATATATATATATATATATATATATATATTTATTTATTTATTTGGTTTTAACATTCAGATTCATTTACCTTTAAGGTCCATGTGTTTCAATGCATTTTGCATGTTTAATTGAATCTGTTTATCCATTGGTTCATTTGAACTAGATTAGTTTATTTATTCATCAAAGGAAGAGAGGTTAAGTATCTGATGAAGTTATTTTGATGAAAACGTATGTGGATTTACTTGTACAGCATTACTGTGCTGCTGTGAGTTCATTTGCTGTGCTGCTGTGATTTTGTTTGCTGTGGATTTATTTGTGCTTGTGTCAATTAAAGAAGTTGTCCGTTTGCTGAGCTCCGTTTGTGCCTTATTCCAGGTTTATTTCCTCATGTGTATTCTCTGTACCCCTAATGTCAGTCATCCTTATCATCAGAATCTCCTTTCTCCATTCCTGTGTTGGCTTAGTTCTTAGTATACTTTCTGCTAGTTTATGATTATAATGTTCTGAATGACTGTTGTTATTCTCCTTAAGGATCTGTGTCCAAAATCCCTTTCTTTCCTTATTTCTTGAATACTCCCCCTTGCTTCATTACCATCCCTTTCCATTTTGAATTGTAACATTATGCTTGTGTTTTGTAGAAGAGCCTTAACTGTGTAACTCTAAAATATTCCTTCAGATCAGGTAATCCTAAACCTCCTTACTCGTTTAGGAGGATCAGCTTATCCCACTCGATTCTTGCCCTCTTCCCCTCCCAAATAAAATCTTTCGACTGTTTATTAATTTCTGAATCAACTTCTCCTCTGGTTGTTGAAAAAATGCCTGACCTGTATGTAAAACTAAAGGGACTAAAAACATTTTTACTGTTTGTATCTTGCCATCCATATACAAGAGCTTCCACTTTCTCAGTTTTTGTATTATCTTTTGTTTAGTCTATTCCCACATAACATTAGCTGCTATAAGTAAATCATTTTGATCCATACTCCTAAGTACTTCATTTTATCATGTCCCTATAAATATAGGCATTGCTGGACCAATTCATGCTTGGGTACATAGTTTGTAGTTATAGCCTTTCTAATATCATCTGCAAATAAAGCCAAGTTTTCTTGAACACCATACCAATTATATCCCTGAATTTCTGAGTCCCTTATTTTTTTTGCCAGTGTGGTTCTAAATATGCTGGAGCTCCTTCAGTCGGGCAGCATAGGACATATTTTTGAGACCTTTATCCGATGAGTGATGAGTACAGGGAAAATGACCCTCCTTGACCTAGATGTGAAACCCTTCATGATCAGGTGGGCAATGTAGAAGGGTTTTAACAACTTTGCACCAACCTGGAGGTGAGGGTATCTTTGATGAATATGGACACCCCTCCTCCTTTCTTGGTGTTGTCCGGGTTTTGTGGCTGGAACATGATATGAGAGAGTAAACCTGATAGTGCGCCTCAGAGGAGCCTTGAGGCCTTGAACCACAGACATGCATCTTGAGGTTGAGACTTCTGGCATTGAGCAGCATTACCCTTAGTTTTTTTTTTGTTGTTTTGTAGGGTGGTTTAGGTTTAGAGCCTGGCCCTAAAGGCAAAAAGGGGGGGGTGGGGGCTTTGCCAATATCCGATATCGAGGAAGCCCAGGGGTGCAGGGCCGCCCCTTGGCGGGCCGTCCGGCTTGTCATCAGCATCATTCCAAGGTTGTATGTACATGAGGCAATTGTAACATTGCCTTAATATTCCCAGATTCATCAGCTGAGCAGGAGATGACACTAGCTAACTACAGACATGCTATGCTAGAAGGAAAAGTAAAAACTTTGTGTAGATGTTTGAGAAGATATATCAGAGTAAAGAGTACTTTGGGTGCAAGTGCTAGGCTGTCCGGATGGACTTTAGGTAGCGAATATAGTTTAACCTTGATTAAACCCGCTGCTGTGGTGTAACAGCCTCCCAGCCAGCGTGTTTTAAAGCACGAGGAGCTGTGCTGAGTTCTCAATAGCTGGAAAAGCCAAAGCATGCTTGCTTAGGACAGGCAGGAATGCAAATAACAAAGCGGAAAGAAGACAACTCTCTCTGGTTCCTCTGTTCAGACACAACATGTCAGAGAAGAACCCTCCCACTTTGATTGTTGCCGTCAATCCCTCATATATCCTTCTAATTAGCCTTATTATATATATCAGGAAATGCAAATGCTTCCATTGCCCTACTCACATACCTCTTAACATGGAAACATCAAAAATCTGGACAAAGGCCCATGGAAAGTAGGTACAACTGGCCAAAAATCAGGACACTGGTTAACATATAATTTGCATACATAATTATGCAACCCCACCCACTCCAATGGAATTGTGGGATACCAACATGAATATTGACGTCACTAAATAATAATAAATAATGGCAGACATTTGAATTTCAGACTTCTTACCCATCAACAAATACATGATAATGAAAAACCTGTTATTCTAGCAACTATCTGAGTTTAGAGGAGCACTATTTAAAATCTGTCCCTATTTTTGAGTCTTTGTCCCACCATTATTTTAGGCTTTGTCCAGATTTGTGCTCTGAGAGATTGAGAGGTATCAGCTCACTACAGCTGTCACTGCTACTTCTCAGTCACAGCTTTGCTGACTGCTAGATCCCGAAAGCCATAGTAGAAAGAAAGGTAAGCCACTGACTTGCAGTTGCAGGTTTCCCGCACTTCACTAAGGTAACAGCACTAGGCACCACAAACATAATACAACTTTTCCAGTAAGCTTGTTCAAAGTATTTACACGTTCCCATTGGTTTCCTATGTCTGCTCGTAAAGAGTCACTGAAGTTCACCTTTCAAGTTAAAAAATGCTCCGGTCGGATGTCTCAACTTTACAAATTATTCTGAGAACTACTTCCAGAAAATAACAAGCAACATTTTTGGTTACCTGTCCAGCAGTGCTTCTTGTTAAAATCCAATCACAAGGCCCTACAGTCAGGATCACGGCCTCCCCCAGCTCATAACTACTCACACAAGCTAAAGAAATACAGAATGCCTTCAAACAAAAGAGCACACAAACACGGATAAACATCCGTTCGTTACTGCTTCAGTAAAAATGAACCCATCTGTGTAATTGTTAGAAGTACTAGACATTTACATCTGCAAAAACACATTCAACAGACTGCATCACAATGGTACATTTTAATGCTCCAGTAAATATAGAAAGTATAAGGAAAGCGAATTCCATACATTTCTGTTGCAAGAACTAAAAAGACTCTAAAGTCAAAACCCCCAACAAGTACTGTATGCACAGTTTTAGTAAAGTAAATCAGAATAGGTTCTAGTGTGCAAGTTCCATTCCATTAGCTGAGTGAGTCAGGTTAGGTTTATCACATTTGCTGTTTCTTAACAAAAGCTGACAGCATGCCAGTTTACAGAATTGCGCTTTGAAAATAACTTGTTTAACCTGTAGTACCAACAATTACTGTCTGCACCACAAAATATTACTTGCTTCTACCAGAACACGTCATGTTAAAAGTGTTTCATTACAGTCATTATGCTGTTTTTACAGCATTCAAGAAATGTTAGTTATTGATGTTCTTCGTGTTTCACTGTTGCAGTCATTACATTTGGGTTATCTGCCTGCAGGTAGCCCTCAGCTGGCCTGAATATCAAAGTCTTGGATTCCTGTGTCGGATGATGTCTCTTCTTCCATGACATCAGGTCCTCAGGGGTATAAAACATGCAGCCGATGTCATTACATCAGTTTTTCTTGCCGCGTGGTGCCCGAAGCAGAAGCAGTTCACAAGTGCCAGTCGGCCGACTCCTGAAATTTTCATTTTCAAGTTTCAGAACCGAAGTCTTCAAAAAAGCTAAGTACCCCAGTAGGGATCCTTTTTCTTGCTCTTAACCAATGTCAGTAAAAGTTAACAATTGTCTTACCTGTGGAAAGCAAGTACCTCATAAAGATTTTAATTCGTACTGCATTCCTTGTTTAGGCCAAGACCACGACATCCCTCACTGTCAGTTTTGTGCCTTGTTCAACTCCCGAACTATTCGTCGTCGGTCTATATTTGTAGCTAATTATTTTGGTAGTCGGTATAACTATCCAGAAATGGCTTTGGTAAGCCATCCGACTACCAATATTATGAAAAACGTAAGAATAAAGACAGAGGCAGACTGCATAGGTCCAAAACTGCAGATGATGCTTCCATTAAGCTAGTCGCCAGTCCGCTGGTACTCAATGAGGTGCTTTTGCAGCCCCTGATACCCGCTACTTCAGATTCGCAGGCCTCTACTGAGACCCATTCGGAGTCCGGTATGCTGCGAGATGCTTCTTCGACTATGGAACCTGCGGATGTCTCTACCTTGGATGGGTCCGGAGCTGCTGTGCAGGCACTGGCTTCTGAGGGTGTATTCAGGCCTACAGACTTGCATTTTAAATCAACGCCATCTTCTTCCTCCAGGCCTAAAATTCGACCCACGCCTAGAAAACCGACGTCCAAACCGCATGGTCAGATCATATGCCTAAAAAAACAAATGCTTAGAATGGCTGAAGACCTTATTACTTTAATTAGGGGAAGCCAGCCTCCCCCCTCTAAGAGACCTAGATCTGATTTTCCTTCTGGTTCTTCTGATCAGGATTCTGATATTTCTGTTTCTTCTGATTACCAGGATTTGCCCTTATCTACCTATGAGGATTCTGATGCAAAGGATTCCATTCCCTCTGCTTCCCCTCCAGAAAATTTTTCTTTAGGTGAAACCTTGCACACTCTTAGGGAGCATTTCCGCTGGGAAAGCCAGGATTTCTCTGACTCCAAAAAGAGGCTTAGGGAATTCTTACTCCTTCCTCAACACAAGCCTTTAGCTATCCCTCCTGTTCTGGACATTGTAGATGATGCTTTCTTGGAATCTAGCTTGTCTCTAGACACTTTACCTCCAGCTCCCAGAAAACCTGACAGGTATTACAGAGTACCTGACTCTCACAATTTCCACTTCAAGAATCCTACTGCGGATCCAGAGACTATTTCCCAAGGACCAAAGGGCATTAAGGTTACTGCTGCCAAAAATCCTACCCCTTCTGATAGAGATTCTACAGCCTTGGACCGATGGGGTATGAAGGTATACACTTCTGCTACTTTGGCCATTAGGGCTTTAAATTTCCAGTTTCATATGTTAAGGTACCAGCAGCATATTATGGGTCTAGTTAAACAGAAAATTATGGTGATTCCTGACTGTGCTCAACATAAAGAATTACAGGATTTAATGCATTCTGCTGAACAAGTTGGTAAACATACTTTGCAATGTGGTTTTGACTCTTTAGAAGCATCTTGCAGGGCTGCTGTTACTGGGTCTGTACTTAGAAGGCATGGTTGGCTTAAGGAGCAAAACTTGCCAGCTCATGTTAAAGCTAAATTACAGGATGCTCCCTTAAGCCAAGACCACCTGTTTGGCAGCAAAGCAGAAGAAATCCTCAAAAAGATGGAGGAAAAATCTATATCTATGCAAACTGATAAAGCTTTCCTGCAAGTACAGTCTCCCAGATTTAGTAGGCATTGGCCTTCAAAGAATTGGTCCTTTCCAGCCTCTTCCAGGCCTTCTCAGTCCAAACCCAGGACAGCAGACCCCCTAGGTTACAGTCTCAGGATATGCACAGGCCTAAGCAGTGAGGGGATTCCACTTCCAAATTAGGAAGTAGTAAGACTCCCCCCTACAGAAAAATGGCACAATGACTTAACCCTTCCAAGCCCTGCTCAACTGCCTGCTCCCTTAGGAGGAAAGCTTGCCCTGCATGTAAAAAACTGGGAACTCATTACCCAGGACAAAATATGTTTCTATTCAGTCTCATACCGCTTGCTCAGAGGTGACCTCAAACCCTGATTTGATGAATATGCTTCACCTCAAAAATCTAGATCCCTCAGAACCACAAGGGCGGGAGACTTAAACCCTGGCCTTGTTCAAGAGGAATCTTGACCAATGGATGGGTGTCACTGCTTGACAGAGGCACAGCAAAATAAATGAACCTATGAACCTATAAATATAGTTTTCCAAGGATACAGATTCCACTTCCACATCCTACCAACCCCAAACGGTTGGCCAGACCTACCCCCAAATCAGTAGGCAGAGGCTCAACAGCAGGTTCTCTCTCTTCTAAGTAAAAGGGCTATTCAGCCTGTCCCATCAGAAGGAAGGGGTCAAGGGTTTTATTCAAGACTTTTCCTGGTAACCAGAAAAGACAGCTCCTGGTGTCCTATCCTGGACCTCTCTATTCTAAACACCTTTTTGGTAACCCAAAATTCAGAATGCTAACACTTAAACAGCTGCTCCCTATGCTAGGCAAAGATGCCTGGTTGGCAACCTTAGACTTAAAAGAAGCTTACCTGCACATCCCAATAAGGGAATCTTGCAGGAAATACCTACGCTTCAGGGCAGGCTCCATGCACTACCAAAACGAACTGGTAACCAATTCCAACAATCCAAAAGAACATGCTGGGATACAGTCTCCAATCCAATAAAGCCACTTTATTCAATGGAAAACACAATACCACATTGACCTAGGTTTCGTCTGCACACAAGACTTCTTCAGAATAAAGTGGCTTTATTGGATTGGAGACTGTATCCCAGTGTGTTCCATGCACTATCAGTTCTCTGCACTTCCCTTTGGCTTATCTACTGCACCCAGGGTATTCACAGTGTCTAGCTCCAGCCATTGCATTTTGCAGGCAGATAAATATTCAAATATACCCATACTTGGATGATTGCCTGATTCAGGCAGAAAGCCAGGGCTTGTTATTAAAACATCTAGCATTCGTAAAGAAACTTCTAACCTCACTGGGGTACACCATAAACAAAAAGAAATATCACCTAGTACCCTGCCAACAGATTGTATTCCTGGGAGCAAGCTTGAACACAACTTCCCAGATAGTTTTCCTCACTCCAGAGAAATAAGTTTATTTGACAGCCTACTTCAAACTACTGGCCACAAAGACCCAGCTATCTGCAAGGAAAATTCTGCAAGCCCTGGGGTTCATGGCCTCTTGCATTCTAGTAATTCCATATGCAAGACTTTATATGAGGAAACTACAATGGTATCTAAAAAGCCTGTGGTGTCAACATTCTCAGGACCTGGAATCAATGATTCCTGTCATTCCTTGTATAAAGACAGAGTTCTTTTGGTGGGCAGAGGCATGCTACCACAACAAGGGGCTCCCCTTCACTTTACCCCATGCTGCCCAAACCCTAACAACAGATGCATCAGACTATGCATGGGGGCTCACTTGGCAGGGCAGTGCATTCAGGGCAAATGGAACCCTAGACAGATGCACCTGCATATCAACCAAAAAGAAATGTTAGCTGTACAGAATTCCCTGACAGGCTTCAAAGACCACATTCTTCCAGGATAATTATTGGTAAAGACAGACAACACCACATTTATGTGGTACATAAACAAGCAGGGGGGAACCCACTCGTACCCTCTCTGCAGACTAGCCATGGCTCTGTGGAACACAGCCTTGAGCTACCAAGTGCACCTACAAGCTCAATTCCAGCCAGGCAAGCTAAATTCCCTGGCAGACGACCTAAGCAGAAATCTCATGGATCCACAAGAATGGAAACTGGAATAAAAAAAATATTCAACCACTTGAGGAACAAATGGGGGACTCCAGAGATAGACCTGTTTGCCTCCCCTCAGAACTACCAATTGGACAAATTCTGCACAAGGACTTCCCACAGTCGAGCTTGGAAAGTGGATGCCCTGTCCTTTACCTGGGAAAGCCTCTGGGTTTATGCCTTTCCCCCTCTGCCTGTCCTCTCAAAGGTTCTGCTAAAGATCAAACAGGACAAGCCAAGGGCAATACTGATTGCACCAGACTGGCCATGCCAGCACTGGTACCCCCTGACTTCTCTTGGCTCTACCTTTCTAGCTTTCTGGTGTGTTTGCTTTTTGATGGAGGTGTACCATAACATATATTTGCTTCCTATTATGGGGGTACCTGATGTTTGGGGCAAGAAAAACTGATGTAATGGCGTCAGCTGCATGTTTTATACCCCTGACAAACTGACGTCATGGAAGAAGAGACAGCATCCGATGCAGGAATCCAAGAATTTGATATTCAGGCTGGCTGAGGGCTACCTGCAGGCGGATAACCCAAATGTAATGACTGCAACAGTGAATACACTCGAACATCTACATTTATGGTAAGTGTACACAACTGTACTTTTTCCACCAAGGATCATGGGGTTTGCTCTCTACAGCAGTAGACATTATGTTTATCCATAAATATGCAACCTATGTTCATTAAAATACCAAGAAAACAATGTGAAATAACAGTCCTCTTCAGTAACAAAGTTAAGAAAAACAGTAAAAGGTATGTTTAAAGAACTGCATAAAATCGAAGACTAAAACAGTGGCACACTGGCGCATCTTGCTTGGAAATAAGTCATGTTAAAGCTGTGATTAGCATAATATCTGTAATGCACTTATTTCAAAAATGCAGTCCTACTTCCTTTTATTAACATGGCCCCCTTTCACCGTCTATCACTTTTTTAAAAACTTATTTTGTAACCACACCAAAAACAAGAATAGTACAATACCACAAAATAAAAATAAAACTGATAGCAGCATGGTATAAAGGTTTCAGTTTATTCCACACACTAAAACAAGTCCAAATTAATTCCAATAAAAGGTATGATAAGCACATTTGTTCAGAATTTTTCCAAACTTCATCAAATCTAATGAAGTTTGGAAAAATTCTGAATTAAAGCGCTTATCATATCTTTTATTTTTTGGACTTAGTTTGGACTCGTTTTAGTGTGTGGAATAAACTGAAACCTTTGTACAATGCTGCAACAACATTGAAAACACCATTCTGCAAATTAAGCATACCTCTCTTCAACTGCCCCTCTGATTTTGAAGAACGTATGTCCCTAATTTTGCACATTTGTCCTGTCAGAAACAGTAATGGCACACTACTGTGCAGAAGTTTCCACTCTGTGTTTATGACTGCTACTAACTCAAATTTGAAAACCAAAACAGTCCCAGTCCAAAAACTGATAGGTAGTGTCAAAGCTGATGTCATCATGCACGCCCCTGCATGCTGGTGATGCATGATGATGTCAGCCATAACTTAAAATTATATTTAAAAAAAAAAGGAATTGAAGGGGCCACTTGGAAATTCGTGGCACTCCATTGTTATGGCCTCAAAACCAGTAAATACTGAGGAATTCAGTATGGTTGAGAGGTATGCCTACTCATAAAATGCCAGCTTACTCTGTGGAATACTTTCTGTGCATCAAGATCTAGTAATAGTGGCATTTTCTAGCATTCTGCTTCCCTCTGAATTATTAATGTTCTGTTAATGTTATCAGATGTTTGCCTCCCCTCCATAAAACTACATTGGTCCATTTCTATTAATTTTGGCATCACCTTTGCCATTCTTTTAGCCATTATTGACATAAACACTTTGTAATCATGATTTAGAATTGAAATACGCCTCTACGCCTCTATGAAGCTGGATCAGATGGGTCTTTATTGTCTTTAGGTATTACAGCCACCACAGCTTTATCCAGGATATTGGTGATGCTTTATCACTTTCTTCCCTCCTAATTTCCAAACTTCCACTGGAATACCATTTATTCCCGGAGACTTTCTGTAGACTAGTTATACATCACCATTCTTATCTAATGTCCTCCTATTTTAGCTGTTAGTTGTTGAGCTTCATCTGCCTCTAACCTTAGCATTTTTAAGTACTCCATAAATATTTCCATTTGTGCTTTTTCTTAATTTACCCACTTCTCTGCTTTATACAAATTTTCATAAAACTTCCAAAATACCTCTTATACCACTACAGGAGCTCTATGATTTTTCTTGATATAGGCTGCCTAAGTTTGTCAACAACCCTTTCTGCTTTCTGTTGCCTAAATATTTGTGCCAAAATGTTTTGTACTCTGGAGTTTTTTGCTTAACAGGATTTTTTTTAAACATATGCATATTATCCAGGTACTCTCTTATTTTCTCTTTAGCGCTTTGCAGTTGTTGAAATTCACAAACATCAGCCACAGACTGTAAAATCCACAATAAAAAGTTGCAGGACCCAGAAACGACAACTGAGACAACTTTATTCACTAAAACAACCACAATTAGTGCTTTCGTCTGTAACAAACAAACTTCATCAGATAAGATTCACGTGAATAGTCCACCATGTCATCATCATGTGACTTCCAATGTTTCAAATTTAAAGAGCCCACACACAATTATAAGCATTGTAAAATACATCACATAATACTAACAGAACCATTTAAAAAATGTACTTAAAAAAGATGAAAAAAATGACTAAACAGCCATCAAAATAATTATTAACAAAAATATATATATGTAAAAACATTCATCTCTGAAAAGCTTTAAACTTTAAAACTGGCTGAATGGATATCAACTCATTTAAGCGTGGACTCACACTTGCTTTACATTTCAATTGCCACAGCAGTTCTTTTTTGTCCAGATGCAACCCCAAAGGACCACCCCTTGGATTTTCAATCAACTTCTCCAAAACAACAAATTTAAAACAATGTGTAGGATGCAGTTCAGTGTGCCTAGCCAAAGCATTTGTTTCTTGTGCTTTAGAAATGGCATGCACATGTTCCCTTATCCTGTCTTTTAACCCCTTTCTGTCCTGCCCACATAAAAGGTGGTGCAAGACTCACAGAGGGCTGCATATGCCACTCTTTTTGTATTGCAGTTGTAATTACCTTGCATTTGATGCATCTTCCCACTGATAACAAATGTCTGGGTACATTTTATATAGGGGCAAGCTCTAAAAAACCCACATCTTTTCATGCAGGAGTGGCCTTAGGTCAACTGGTGCCCTAGACAAAAGGGCCCCACAGCGCTCCCTACCACATTACCCGGTGCCTCATCTTGGTCTACCTACACCAAATAAATACTGGAAAAGCGCCCCTGCTAGAACAGAGCCCCAGGAGGATGCCTAGTTGGCCTATGCCTAAGGCTGGCTATGTTTTCATGGTAAAATCTTGATTGTCTGAAGAAGACTTAACAGGCATTTCCAGGAAATCTTTTAAGTTTTTACCTGAAAATTATTGTTGGCTTGTCTCCTATCTTGTTAACCAGCTCATGATATTCCCTATTAATTACCCAATTTTTCATGATTATTATTCTAACCTCTGCTTGGTCTAATGAAACATTTGTGATAAAGGAACTCTTGTACTTATCAATCAGAGCTCAAACAGTTCCACTTATTTGAGTCATTACTTCAGGCCCGTCATTAAATGATGACTCCCCCCAGCCTACTTGGGGGTGTCAACTGTGGCTTTAAAATAGGCACATATACATTGTTCTGTCTTTTATCATGACTTCATCTACGGATGAATCAACAAAGGCTTCAGGATATCCATGTCCCAAAAACATGGATTTTAACAAAAAACATTTTTCCACAAAGTCTTCATATGATGATGTCACTCGTGCTGCCCGAACCAACTGCCCTTTTAAGACTGCCTTTTTCTGCTGGAGAGGGTGATAACTTTCAAAATGTAAAAAAAATGTGAATACGTGGGCGTCCTATATATTTTAGACACCAAACACCCATTGCTGTCCTTTATAAGTGCTACATCCAGATAGGCAATGGCTTGATCATTCACCTCAAACGAAAATTTTAGAAAACCAGTACAACTGTTGATGTATTTCTTGAAACTCAAAATTGTCTCCTGGTGCCCAGACTTGGAAGAGGTCTCTGAGTAAGAGTATGAGTAAAACACTGACTACACAGTAAGATGCAGAATATATTAGTAAGTGGGGTTGACTCAAATAAAAGAATGGCTACTTCTGGGGTACTGCAGAGTTTATTACAATAGCCAGTCCTTTTATATGTCTTTATGTATGATGTTGTAGAAGCTCTGGAAGGATAGATGTTCATCACTGTTGCTTTCTTCACATTTTGGATCTCCTGTTTTCAAGTAGCACATGACTGCACTACCTTCCACAGCTTTAGCCTCTCCCTGGGCTTTGACCAGTGCTCTCTCAACAAGAAAACCACTACATCAGTGATATAAAGGGTGTGTTATCAGACACCATCAAATCTGTCTTGCTGCCTAGTGTGTAGCTGCATGTTACTTGCAGTGCTCAGTCCATCTGTTGGTCTTCTTCCAGCAGCCAGATAAATACCCCATAGGGGTTTCTTTCTTCTGGTCTGTGTTGTTTTATTTATTGTTTTGGTTCTATATGATACTGTTTCTAGTTCAGAGAAACTCATATAGAAAGTTAATAATTGTGTGGTGGGTCCTAAACAAATATTCCTCAAAGATTTCCATTGAATTGCAGGTTCTACCTCAGCTGGTGTGTGCTAGGCTAATGGCCCTGGAGCCTTTACAAGCCTAGCCCATAGAAGTGCCCTGGCCTTGTACCTTCTACATACTGGCATTCATTCACGTAATGACAGTACGTAGAAGGTTCAAGTCTGCTAAGGAGTTTGCATCCGAAAAAAGGGGTTCCAGCATGATTCCATGTCACCATGTCATCTGCAAAAACCTCCAGGAGCCACCTGCCAAAAAAGGCAAAACAAAACAGGAAGAATCATCAGAAAAGTGATGTCATTTTGGATGACTCAGGTCTCCCTGGGTCTGGCAGACCTGTGCACAAGGAGGTGTTTTTGTAGCCCCACTCATAAAATAAGTTTTAGTTGAGGCCTCTGGAACAACTCTGTGCAGTCAACCCCTCCATCATTTTTCCATGCATACCTCCAGGTTTGGCACACATTCTGAGGATGAAGGCCCTTTGGCATCAGAAACCGGCACTGTGCTGTCATAAGTGGAAAGCAGAATCTCCAATATTCTTGCATGCACGGTGGTTCTTGCTGACAGCATCGAGGTCTTGGTCCTCAAAAAGAGGACTTGGATACTTATGACCCATAAGCTGATTAGCTGGCAAATGTGGGCCTGATATCTGCTACTAAAATCTAATTCTAGCACTGCAGATATCTTGTCCTGAGATTCTCCTCCAGAGGACATTTCCCTTGACAACACCCTTTACAGAATGATGGTGGTGTTCCGATTGGAAACTTATGAGTACTCTAAAGCTAAGCATTGGTGTGGAGCTTATGGGGGCTCGATGTATCTTAAACCATCAATGCAAAATGTCCTGCATGATGTTTTTAACAATGGATAAATTTGGAGCCTGACATGCTTCCCCTCTCTTAGGAAGCCTGACTTGTTTCACTGGGTCCAGGACATCCACAAGTAATTTTATAGGAACTGCTTGTCAGATCTAGATGTGGTGTCCCTGCACCCGATCAATGGGGGCTACCTCAGTTCCTATCAGGAATTACATTCCCATTAATAAGTAGAGGACAGAATTCAATGGATCAGGGAAGAAAGTATATACCTCTACTATGCTTTCCTTCAAAGCCTTAACTTGCCAGTCCCACATACTTAATTATCAGCATCCCTGCTGGAAAAGATGAGGACTAAGGCAGAGGAGATCAAAGACAAGAATGTAAAGCAAGAGCCATTGGACCCGCAGAACATCTTCTTTCAGGTGGCCAAGCACTCTGTGAAATGTGGCTATGATGCTGTAGATGCATTATCCAAGGTAGCAGTTACTGGGTCTGTGATATGAAGACATGATGAAAACTTTGCTCCTGACAGAAAATGATAAAACAGAGATCCTTAATGTCCCCTTTGAACAACGGCTTCCTGCTTGCACCTTCTGCTCAAGAAACTTACAGGACACTGGAGGAAAACAGGACAAACGACCCAGTCTGTTTGGCAAATTTTTCAGACCTAATCTCCAGTGACTAGGATGAACTTCTTAGCAAATACTTGGTCTTCCCACCTTAAAGAGAAAAGTGTTATTAGACCTGGCAAAGGGAAAATTTAAGGAGGAATTACTAGGTAGACCCAGAGGTAAGTCCAAGAGCACACAAGACAAAGACACTCAGAGAGATCGGTTGTGTCTCAGCCAGGCTGTCCTCTCCCCACCAAGGCCATCTCAGCTTGTCACCCTCCTCATAGGTTCATAGGTTCATAGGTTGGTACTAGATCCCTGGGGTGAATTTCCTTTCTCCATCCAATCGTCAGGTTCCTCTTGAAGAGGTCCAAAGAGGCACCAGCATGTTTTGTTTATTGTGATGGTCCAACAGCTCTGGGTTTGACAAGGCCTTGTATGTTAAGCAGAGATTGAGGCCTTTCCAGTTGTTGCAGATGTCTTGAGAGGTACATACCAAATGGGGCGTTGTATTCTATAATGGGTCTAATGAGACAATGACCTCCTTTTTCTGGATGAAAAGCCCTTCTGATGAGAGTGTGCCATAGAAGGATTTTGGTTATCGAAGGTGAGACCACTGTCCACCTGTGTCCCTAAGTCTCTTATCACACTTTCTGTGTTTAGTGTACTGCCACCTATATGGTAATTCATGGATACATGTTTTTTCCCCAAAGGGATAACAATACATTTCTGCATTGAGCTTGAGCCCATGGCTCTGGCACCAAGCATCTGTTTCTGTCAAGGCCCTTTGTTTGCAGTCATCTGCAAACTTTGTTAGCCAGTCCCCCTTAGTTGACCCCTGTACTTCAGAGTAGTAGATGCCAAACAGAGCAGCCCCAGGACTGAACTGCTGAGGTGTCCTTGTCACACTTGTCTGGAGCTGGGAGTGGAGTCCATTTACAGTGGGTTCAGTGCAATAAGCCATTTTAAGCCATTTTGGGGTGATAGAGGGATTAATGGGGTCCAGTGTTTGAAGGTTGCCAATGTCTTTGTTTATAAGTTCCATGATAATATGCTCCATGGCCTTGCAGATAAGGCTTGTCAGACTGATGGGGACAGTAGTTTCCGGATCGAGGTGGATCCCCCCTGTGGACAATGGGCACAAAAACCTGGAGTGAGGCTATGATAAAACGCTGATATTTAGGGTGGGGATTGGTAGTTATTAGTTCATGTAAGGGATGTCATCTTACTCTCCTCCTTGGAAAGAGTTGAAGGGTGTTTGTTCTTCTATATAAGAAATTGGGAGGAACTCACACAAGATCAATAGCTGCTAACTATTATCACAGACCATTACAAAGTACATTTTCTAGAAATATCCAGATAAAAATACCCAAATCAGCCAAAGGTTACCCAGTAGGAAAAAAGTAACTGCAGTAGAAAATACAAACCAGATAACCACCAGGACTGTCAGCATATAAAAAACTTTTATTCAAAACATATAGGATAAGCGCTTTCATACAAACTGTGCTTCATCAGATCCATCAATACAAAAAAAAAAAAAACTAAAGCACTTTATATATTGAAAGCAATTAGCAACAACCAATAAAACCATTGAAACAATTACTGGTGCAATCTACATTTCTTTAAAATCGGCTTTAAAGGTACAGCAGCATAAATACCAGGCAGCTTGTCTGCCTGCAGCCTAACAATCTATTGAGTCTCAGCTGTCTCAAGCCTGTTATTAAAGTCCCCACCTCTCTTATCCATACATACTATCTGTAGTACTAAAAACTCAAAACTGTGTCCAGATTGAATAGAAATATGCTTTGCTAATGCATTAAACGTATTCTTGCGTCTAATGTCACCTTGATGCTGTACTATACGATGTTCTTTGTGTTTCACTGTTGCAGTCATTACATTTGGGTTATCTGCTTGCAGGTAGCCCTCAGTCAGCCTGATTAACAAAGTCTTGGGTTCTGCGTCGGTTGCTGTCCCTTCTTCCATGACATCAGGTCGTCAAGGGTATAAAACACAATTACAGCAGTCTTTCTTGCCGCTGAGGTCCAAAACTGCCGATGACGCTTCTCCTAAGCCAGTCGACAGTTTGCCAGTACTCAGTGAGGCACTTTCTCAGCCCCTGATACCCGCTACTTGTGATTTGCAGGCCTCTACTGAGACCCATTCAGATTCTGATATGCCATGAGATGCTTCAACTATGGAACCCGTGGATGTCTCTACCTTGGATGGGTCCGGAGCCGCTGTGCAGGCACCGGCTTCTGAGGGTGTATTCAGGCCTACGGACTTGCATATTAAACTGACGCCTCCTTCTTTACTTAGGCCTAAATCTCGATCCATGCCTAAAAAAACGATGCCCAGGCCACATGCTCAGGCCTCTATGCCTAAAAACAAATGATAAGAATGGCTGAAGCTATAATAACTCTAATCAGGGGTAGCCAACCCCCCCCCCCCCTTCTAAGAGGCCTATTACTGAAGTTGATTATGAATCTTCTGATCAGGATTCTCTTTTTTTCTGATTCTTCTGATGATCTGGATTTGCCCTTATCTACTTATGAAGATTCTGATGCAGAGGACTCCATTCCCTCTGCTTCCCCTCCTGAGGTTTTTTCTTTTGAGGAAACCTTACATACCCTAAGGGAGCATTTCCACTGGGAAAGCCAGGAGTTTTCTGATTCAAAAAAGTGGCTTAGAGATTTCCTTCTCCTACCTCAGCATAATCCTTTAGCTATTCCTCCTGTACTAGACATTGTTGATGATGCTTTGTTGGAATCTAGTTTGGCCCCTGATTCCTTGCCTCCTGCTCCCAGAAAACCTGACAGATACTACATGGTCCCTGAGTCCCACAAGTTCCTTTTTAAAAATCCTATTGCAGATCCAGAGACTATTTCACAGGGGCCCAAGGGCATTAAGGCTTCTACTGCTAAAAATCCTACCCCTTCTGATAGAGACTCCAGGGCGCTGGATAGATGGATAGAAGGTTTACACTTCTGCAACCTTGGCCATTAGGGCTTTAAACTGCCAGTTTCATATTTTAAAGTATCAGCAACATGTTATTGGGCTGCTTAAACAGAAAATGATGTTGATTCCTGACTGTGTGGAAAATAAAGAATTACAGGATTTAATGCATTCTGCTGAACAAGTTGGAAAACATACTTTGCAATGTGGTTTTGATTCATTAGAGGTCTCTTGCAGGGCTGCTGTTACTGGGTCTGTGCTCAGAAGGCATGCATGGCTTAAGGAGCAATCTTTGCCTGGTCACGTTAAAGCTAAATTTTTGTATGCTCCTTTAAATCAGGACCGCCTGTTTGGCAACAAGGCTGAGGAAGTTCTTAAAAAGATGAAAGATAAAGCTAAATCTATGCAAACTGTTAAAGATTTTTTACAAGTTCAGCCTCCTAGATTTTGTAGGCACTGGCCCTCTAAGAATTGGTCCTTTCCAGCCCCTTCAAGGTCTTCGCAAGCCAAACCCAGACATAAGCTTGCCACCCCTCTGTTTTTTTTCCAGACTATCCGGAAATCAAAATGATTCTCTGGTAGCCCGGAAAACACTGTACAAACTCCGGTATTCTGTTTAAAAAAGGAAACAGTCTATCGGAGTTTGTAAATTGGCTGATTTACTATGCTTTTTTACAGAAAAGCATAGTAAATCAACCAAAAGTAGGCGGCGGGAACAAAAAAACAGGGTGTTCCCACTGAGTGATGCCATCGTGACATCACAAAATGGGTGGGAGAGGGAGTTGGGGTGGGCGAGGTTACTGGTGACGCGAGGGGCATGGCTTTACTCCGGTTTTATCCGAGAAGGAAGGTGGCAACCCTACCCAGACACATCAAAAACTCCAGGTTTCAGCCCCAGGGGACACACTGAACTAAGCAGGGGAGGGCCTCCACTCCCAAATCTGGGAATAATAAGTCTCCCCCCTATGGTAAACTGTCTCAATGACTTCCTTTTAAAATTTCCAAGCACTTACTAACTGACTGCCCCTTTGGGGGGAAAGATTGCTCTTCATGCAAAGAATTGGGAACTCATTACCCAGGACAAATGGGTTTTAAATATAGTGTCCCAGATCTCACTTCCACACGTTGTCAACACCAAGCAGGTGGCTGGATCTACCCCCAAATCAGTGGGCAGAGGCCCAAAAACAAGTACTTTCTCTCTTAAGCATGAGGGCTATTCAACTGGTATCAGAAGAGGAAAAGGGACAAGGTTTCTACTCGAGACTTTTCCTGGTACCCAGAAAAGACAATTCATGGCATCCTATCCTGGACCTGTCTACTCTAAGCACCTTTTTGGAGATTCCAAAATTCAAGATGCTGACTCTTCATCAATTACTTCCTATGCTAGGCAAAGATGCCTGGTTGGCAACACTAGATTTAAAAGAAGCATACCTGCACATCCCAATCAGGGAATCTTGCAGAAGATACCTACGCTTCAAAGCAGGCTACACGCACTATCAGTTCTCTGCACTGCCCTTTGGCTTGTCTATTGCGCCCAGGGTATTCACAAAGAGCCTAGCTCCAGTTATTGCATTTTGCAGGCAAAGAAATATTCAGATATGCCCATACCTGGATGATTGTCTAATTCAGTCAGAAAGCCAGGACATACTTTTGAATCATCTGGCCTTTGTACAAAGGGTTCTAACTTGTCTGGGGTACACCATAAAAGAAAAGAAATCACACCTGGTACCCTGTCAACAAATTATATTCCTGGGAGCAAGCTTGAATACAACTTCCCAAATGGCTTACCTCACGCCAGAGAAACAAATTCATTTGACAACCTATTTCAAACAAGTGGCCACAAAAACCCTGCTATCTGCAAGACAAATACTGCAAGCCTTGGGGTTCATGGCCTCCTGCATTCTTCTAATTCCATATGCAAGACTGCATATGAGGAAACTACAGTGGTATCTAAAAAGCCTATGGTGTCAACATTCTCAAGACCTAGAAACAATGATTCCTATCATACCTTGCCTACGCCTAGAGTTCCTTTGGTGGGCAGAGGCCTGCCACCAAAACAAGGGACTACCTTTCACACCACCCCCTGCCACCCAAACCCTAACAACAGATGCATCAGACTATGCATGGGGGGCTCACCTGGAAGGAAAGTGCATTCATGGCAAATGGAACCCAAGTCAAATGCACCTGCATATCAATCAAAAAGAAATGTTAGCTGTACAGGATGCTCTGACAGCCTTCACGGACCACATTCTTCCAGGACAACTAATGGTAAAGATGGACAACACCACTGTTATGTGGTACATAAACAAGCAGGGGGGTACACATTCCTACCCCCTCTGCAGACTAGCCATGGCATTGTGGAACACAGCTTTGAGCTACCAAGTGCACCTACAAGCTCAATTCCTGCCAGGAAAATTAAATACCCTGGCAGACGGACTAAGGAGAAACCTTATGGACCCACACCAGTGGAAACTGGAAACAAGGATTTTCAACATGTTGACAAGCAAATGGGGGAGCCGATATATAGACCTGTTTGCCTCTCCCCAGAACTACCAATTGGACAAAGTTTGCACAAGGACTCCCCACAACAAGCCTGGAAAGTGGATGCTCTGTCCTTCAGCTGGAAAAACCTATCAGTCTATGCCTTCCCCCCTCTGCCTCTTCTCTCCAAAGTACTACTAAAAATCAAACAGGACAAACCAAGGATGATTTTGATTGCTCCAGAGTGGTCGCGCCAACACTGGTACCCCCTCCTGTACAGTATGTCATGGTTATCTCCATGGCACCTGCCTCAGACTCCTTCCCTGCTGTCTCAGCAGGAGAACCAGATTCTGCACCCTCGGCTTCTAACACTGAGCCTTGCAGCCTGGCTGATTACTTAATCTCTCCTTTACCATCCCTCAGCAAACCTGTGATGGATATCATTTTAGAGGCAAGGAGGCCTAGTACTAGAAAATCTTATGCTGAAAAATGTAAAAGATTCTGAGCCTGGAACCAATCTCAAGGGATTAGCACAGCAGCACCCAATTTACCTCAGATTTTACAATACTTAACTGAGATGCTTCACAAGGGCATGCCTTTTTCCTCCATTAAAATCCACAGCTCAGCCATTTTAGCTCATTATAACACAGAACCTCCCCACTTCTCTCATCCACTGCTCAAGCAGTTCCTCAGAGGAGCCAGAAATTTGAGACCACCCAGGAGAGCTCCAACCCCAGCCTGGGACCTTAACTTTGTCTTGGAAAAACTCACTGTACCTCCCTTCGAGCCAGCTGCTACTGCAGACTTAAAATGTCTTTCTTGTAAAACAGCTTTCCTTTTAGCAATCACTTCAGCCAGAAGGGTATCTGAATTACAGGCCATTATGGCAGTGGAGCCTTTCATCATCTTTCATGCGGACAGGTTGTCCCTCAGAACCAATCCATCCTTCATGCCCCAGGTGGTATCCAGTGTGGCTCTTACTCAGTCCATTCATTTGCCAACTTTCTTTCCCAATCCACAGAATAAAGGGGAATGGATACTGCATTCCTTAGATGTGCACAGACAACTTAGATTCTACTTGGACAAGACTAAACCTCAAAGGAAATCTTAACAACTGCTGGTGGCATTTGCTGCAGGGGCAGAGGGTAAGGCTATTTCAAAGCAAACCATTTCTAAATGGATAAGCCCTTGCATTAATTTCTGCTATAAGCACCATGGAAAACCTTTCCCCCAGGGGATCAGACCTCACACCACCAGGGCTGCATCTACCGCTACAGCCTTTCTCAGAGGCGTCCTTACCAGGGACATCCTAGAAGCTGCTACCTGGAGTTCTGTACATACTTTCACCAAGCATTATCATTTGCCAATTTTCTCTAAATCCAGAGCTGGCTTTGCCACTGCAGTCTTGCAGGGCCTTATAGCTGGCCCTAATGCTATCTAAATTCCTTCTCCCAACCATAGCTTTAGGAATCTACTCAAATGTAATAACTGCAACAGTGAAACACAAAGAACATAGTACAGTTGTGTACACTTATCATAAATGTAGATGTTCAAGGGTATTCACTGTTGCAGTCCTGGTTACCCTCCCTCCAGCCCCCTATCTTCTTTTGGCTATACCTCTACTGTCCTTTACTATGCTTAAAAGCCTTTTTGGTGTATTTTCTTTTTTGTTGGAGGTATATCTTTGTACTTTTATATTTAATTGCTTCCCATTAGGGGGACACCTGACATCCGGGGCAAGAAAAACTGATGTAATGGTGTTGGCTGCATGTTTTATACCTCTGACGACCTGTTGTCATGGAAGAAGTTACAGCAACTGACTCAGGACCCAAGACTTTGTTAATCAGGCCGACTGAGGGCTACCTGCAAGCAGATAACCCAAATGTAATGACTGCAACAGTGAATACACTCAAACATCTACATTTATGGTAAGTGTACACAACTGTACTTTCCTTCAGCATTCTCACAGTCTTTCCTACATAAAATGATGTGCAATGTCTGCACTTAGCTAAATATATTAAACTTTTAGACATACAGTCAGCATAAAATCTCGGTAAAAAAAGATACTCCAGGGTGGGGTGCTTAAATCTAGTCTCATTGGAGATAAAGCTGCAGGCCTTACATAATCTGCATGGATAAGTCCCTACAGGAATAGAGCTTACAGTAGACATCTGCGTAGACATAACACAGTTGTCTTTTCAATGACAAATTATTTTTAAATGTGAACCTGGGACTATCACCTACAATATCTTAAATCCTGTCATCAGTAAGTAAGTCTGGCCAGTATTTGCTAACTGTATCACATACCTGATGAATGTTATTCCCATATGTCAATGGTAACCTAAGGATATTGTTACCACCATCAGTCCTGTTAGGAGAAATGCTAGTGCTAGATCGATTAAAGAAAGATTTACCCTTATCATTACGCATTGCATTAACTTCCTTCAAAGTATTATTAAGAGCATCTTTCCTATACCCCCTTTTCAATAACTCTTTTCCAAATTTACACGTGGCCTCATGACATTCATTGTCATCTGTGTGTAATCGCGACATTCTTAAATATTGGCCCTTAGTTATATTATTGAAGACATGCTTCGGATGCATGCTTTTGTAATGCAGCAATGCATTTTTCCTGCATAGTTTCCTTAACAAAGGACTAGAAATAGTACAACTGGCTAGTGTTATCTTAGTATTCAACAATTATATGGATGTCAACGAATAGTTCAAAACAAACCTGAAACATTGACTATTGGATTGAAGATATTTCACAAAATTCAATAAGTCACATACTGGACCCTGCCACAAATATTGTCCACATTTTTTTATAGTAAATAAGCTGTGTTGAATATTTATGTTGGGATAGGACTACTGTGTGCTCCCAGTCAGCCAACACAAGGTTGGCATAACTGTTAGCACACAGTGTCCCCATCGCTACGCCTGCAGCTTTATCTCCAATGAGGCTAGATTTAAGCACTCTACCCTGGAGTATCTTTTTTTACCGAGATTTTATGCTGACGGTAAGTCTAAAGGTTTAATATACTTAGATAAGTGCAGAAAGTGCACTTTATTTTATGTAGGGAAGACTGTGAGGATGCTGAAGGAACATATATTACAACATCAAGGTGACATTAGACGCAAGAATATGCTTAATGCATTAGCAAAGCATATTTCTATGCAACCTGGCACAGTCTTGAGTTTTTAGTACTACAGATGGTATGTATGGATAAGAGAGGTGGGGACTTTAATAATAGGCTTGAGATAGCTGAGACTAAATGAATTGTTAGGTTGCAGGCAGACAAGCTGCCTGGTATTAATGCTGCTGTACCTTTAAAGCTGATTTTAAAGAAATGTAGTTTGCACCAGTAATTGTTTTAATGGTTTTATTGGTTGTTGCTAATTGCTTTCAATATATAAAGTGCTTTAGTTTTTTTTTGTATTGATGGATCTGATGAAGCACAGTTTGCATGAAAGCGCTTATCCTATACGTTTTGAATAAAAGTTTGTTATATGCTGACAGCCCTGGTGGTTACCTGGTTTGTATTTTCTACTGCAATTTCTAGAAATACTTAGGAGGCATTCCACCAGTCTTAAAGGCAAATTGGCCCTCACACCAGAAGTCATGTGAGACAAGTTACATTCATGGGCCATTGCCAGGTTTCTGCTTAGTGGAGAAGGACAAGAGTTTATTCAAGGTTTTTTTCATGGTTGGACTTCCAAGATGCTGCACATTGAGAACAGCTTAATTCTAGCTCTCCCAGTGTGAAAAGAGAAACTCAGCAGAGAAGGCCAGTAGATGGCAAATTTCAGGAACTGGCTAGTAAGTGTACTGCCTGGATGCAAGAAAAAAAGGAAATACAGAGGACTTGGAAAAAAAATCAGCTACAAAAAGTGAGGAAGAAACACTGACTTGGGAAAGTTCTGCTGCTGTTCCACAAAAGCAATGAAACCTCCACACATGAATTCCAGTAACCTATGCAAAGATATAAGACAACTACACACAGACCTGTTTAAAATAAATGAAACACTGATGGAGTCTATTAACACAAACAACAAAAGGCTGGAAAAAATGGAAGAAACGTTAAACTAATATTCTGATGAGGTGATAAAGCTGCAAAAATCAGAAGTCAAAATGAAGAAAAAGCTGGCTGAATATGAAACTGCTCAGGAAGAGATGTTTAAAAAATAACAGAATTAGAGGACAGAGCACATAGGGTAAACCTGAGATTTTCAGCTTTACCAGAGAAGCTGGAAGGAACAGACTGCAATAATTTTATGAAAGCACAAGTAAGCAACTGGTCTGGTATTCCACAGCAGGAGTTTAGTTGAAAGGGCACATTGTGTGTATATACTCCAAACCTGGCTATGAGAAAGCAACCTAGACCTTTAGTAGTAAAGAAGCAATCCTACCAGCAGAAGAAATTGATTTTGACAAAACTGTGGCAGAAGGACAAAATACTAAAAGTGAGTGACAGCAAGGTGTTTGTGGAGAATGATTACTCATAGTACACCAGTCAGAAGATAAGCACATTTATTCTACTGTTCAGGGAATGTCAAGATGCAGGCGTGAGATTCAAACTGTCTTCCAAGTATTCTTCCCTGGAAGGACAAAATCATTTTTTGCTGAAGTACATGCTAAGGAGGAAATACAAAAGTTTGCCGAACAAAAAGTGAGCTGTGAAACAGAAAGAGATTATGCTTCTTGTTCATCTGGAAATAAAGACCACAGAAAGAGTGTACATGTGAAACTTTTTCCAACATTTCAAAGAAGATGTTGAGTAAAGGAAGGAGCCATGAGAGTTGACTAGAAGAATCAAGAGTACGTTGGAAATGAAGCAAGGCTTTTTATGGTCCCAATGCACGTTGGCCCTTCATGATCCATTTTAGATTTGTCTTATACAATGGAGATTCATTTTAGACCACTCTTATTTAAAAACATTCCTCTGGATTCCAAAATTCAGAATGCTTACTGTTCAAAGCCTATTGCCACTGCTTCCCTCAAAAGTTATCATGGTGACTTTGGAAGTTTGGATCTAAAGGATACCTATGTCCATAGCCCCTTTGCCAAAAAGTACAAAAAATATAAAAACTTTGCAGCAGGGGACATCGCTTCCAGTTTACCTCCTTACCCTTTAGCTTATAAGCTAGATTCCTAATAAAATGTCTTACACCAGTGATAGCCTTTAGCAAGACAAATAGTAGTCAGATTTTTCATTTCCAGAATGACTACCTGATCCTGAGAAGGTTATCACTGGGCATCTGGAATGACTACCATATCATGAGAAAGTCCTTACAGGGCATCTTTCAGGATCTGGACTTCACCCTGACTTGCTTTAGGAACATGGAGCTCACAGTCAACAAAGAATAGTCCTGTTTAATCCCCTCACAGAAACTAATTTTCCTGGGGTCATGACTGGACACCACCCTGAGCAGAGCCTTCCTTCCCCAGGCAGGGTGAGGTTTTTGACTCAGTACTTCTAAAGCATTCTGCAACAGACAGAGATTACTGCCAGGGAATTGCTCAGGCTGTTAGGCTTCATGATATTTTACATTGTAATGGTTCCCCTAGCATGTTTGTACATGGGAGAATTCCAGTGGTACCTCATAAACAGGTTGTGTCAACATGACCATTCTTTAGGGACCAAAATCTGTCTTCTTCCTTACATCAAGGGGAAAGATCTCATTGTGAATTCAGGTATGCACCCCAAATCACTGACTGTGTTTCAGGGCTCCACCACCTACCAAGACCCTAACTACAGATTCATCATATTTGGGAGCAATTCATCTCCTGTACCCCTGGGAGAATAAGCTGAAGAAAAAGCATATAAACATCAAAGAAAGTGTCATATTTGCCCCCAAAACTTCTACCAACTCCCTACAGCAGGGGATTGAGGGTTGATTCTAGAGGTGAAGATGGACAACACAATGGAATGTGGCTGGCTGTGCAGGCCTGGGAAATAGCCTTGAAGACTAGTGTAACTCTGACTATAACCTATATCCACGCACAGTAAAATGTATTAGTGTACAGGCTGAGAAAGTCCCAAGCAAACCCTCCAAGAATGGATGCTAAATCGGAATGTATTTCTGTATCTGACCAGGTTGTGGGGTATACCAAAGATAGTCCTGTTTGCAAACACGCAACTGAGAAAACCCTGTGGCAGGAGAGCAACTTCAGAAGCTTGGAAAATAGATGCCTTCTACTGAACAGGTCTATTTCTGTATGCTTTTCCTTCAGTTCCCTTGATCCCCTGTTTACTGATCAAAAGTAATCTTGATATCACCCTTTGACCGATACAACACTGGTTCCTTCTCCTGAGCAGCATGGTGAGAGGAAAGTGCATTATCTCAGCATGCAGACCACCTGACTTGAAATGGGTTCACTGCTACACCCAGACCTGGACACTCTAAGGCTAACACATTGGATGATCTTACATTGATTCCAGGTAGGCACAACTATTCTGAGGATGTGATAAACTTTGTGAAGTAGGCTGTGAAACTTAATTCAATAAAATCATATCTAGCTAATTGGAAAAAGATCCTTCTTCTGTAGTCAGTGAGGGAACCTTGACCCAAAAAAGTAAAAATGGTTATGGTTCTAAACTATTTGTCAGACCTTTACAAATCAGTTTTAGCATACACATTAGTGACTTTGCATGCTTCTGCTATTTCACTCTTGTCTTTTTTGATTTCTATAAGCCATTTGGGTTTCTAATATCATGATGGGAATGGACCCCATTCCTAAGTCAAAGTATGACTAAAGTTCATGAAATTAGTATTTTGATTTTTCATGTTACCCAGAAAAGAGCACTTCGCAGCACTCGCAATGAGCCCAGTAATGACTCTGCAATTCATATGGAGTTGCATGTATTGGTAACATATAAAGTCAAAGTAAACTTTGTTACTTCAATTCACACAGGTACAAACCGAGTGATATTATGTTTCTTCGGACTCAATGTGCATACAATACGTAGACTACATTTAACATGATGATAATACACAAAATTCTGTAGACACAGACGACAAACACAACAATAATAAATACTTGCATTATTGCACTTATTTAACAGATTATCACTAATTACTTGGTTATTAGCCTATTTTCACTGGAAAAGTTGCACTTAAGTGATTGATTTAAGTACTACATTTATATATCACAGTAAAACAGTTCACTTTGTTTTAAGGCCTACATTTATATTGCACAGTAAAATGGTTCAATTTGATTACTACTGACATCTAAGTATGATCGTAAATTCTTTTTTTTGTAAGACCCATTGCTCTTACTACTGGAATTGAGTATCTATCTTCCACATTGCCCTCATTTCTGCCTGCAAATCCTGGTATTTTATGACTTTGTGTCTCTCTATATGTAAAACACTGTAGTCAATGTGTGTAGCAATTTCAGTAATCAATGCTACTTTTGTCTTCCTTTCATGGACTGTTATATCTATTTTTCTTGTGTCTATTTTTTGAACTGTTGGTAATGGATGATCCCATGTGATATAAACTTCATCATTTTCTATGATGCTTTGTGGCTCATGTTTCCAGTGTTTTTCAGCTACTTCAATATTATAATGTTTGCATATTTCCAATGCAACAGTCTTGCCACATTATTATGCCTTTCAGTATACAGTTCTTCTGCCATTTAGTATATCAAAACCAGCAACAACATATGCGACTGTTTCCAAATATGTTTTACAAAACCTACATTTGTCTGTTTCTCCCATATGTTCAGTGGACTTTGTAAACCAAAGTGTACGTAGTCCACTATCTTGGACCACCAATATTCACCTTTTGTCTTTTGGTTTAAATTCAGCTATCCTTAATCATTCCTTCATTCGATCCTGATCAACACGAGGTTGTTTCAAGAGTTTTCTGTACTTGCAACTATATTTATGCATTTTCCACATTTCTTGCCTTCTCATCTGATTCTTCACCTTATATTCTTTCTTTTGTTTCCTGGCACATTCAGTTGCTGCCTGGTTTTTATCTACTTCTGGTTTGGTTTGCATTCCCACTTGACGCCAATATACTTCTGCTAAACTAAGCAGGGAAGTCTTCTTAGACGTTTTCACCTCATGTTTCAAAACTTTCACTATGTCTGGGTCTTGTGAGATCAGCAGATGTGTATGCAGTCCCATGACTGCAGATCTATACATGTAATCCAATTTTGAGGAGGCCCATACCTCCTTCAGAACTGGGAATATATAATCTTGGTATGCACTGATTTTTATAACTCATTTGATGAGCATGAAGCATCCTTCTTGTTTTCCTGTAAAACCTATCCAACACCTTTTGGGGCCAGTCAATCACTCCAGAACTGTTAAGTTAGGACAGGAAGAGCAAACTGGTTTAAAGCTTGGATTTTGTTCCTAGATGTCAACACTGTTTTCAGGATTAGGTTTGTAGGTGTTTACTGGGCTAAGAACCACATGGGGCTTTTTAAGTCTAGCCATGCATCCTAAATCACTGACAAGTTCTGATACCCTTGATAAGTGTAAGCAAGGGCCTGGGAGATAAACCGTTTACAGGTTACCTGTTTGCATTACAGACATAGGTGCCAAACCAGGGATGAATTTCTGGTTTCCCATCCAATTGTTCAAGTTGCACTTGAATTGGGTTAATGAGGTACTCTGTTTCACATGGATGGAGAGCCTGTTCCATGGACTGGATAGGCTCTGGAATATATACATATCTCTCCAGCAGGTCCTGTTTATATCACAGGCAAGGTTTAAGTCTTTAGAATGGGTAATTCTGGTACTGTTTATTTTGTGGATGTGAATGAGATCCATCACAGTGGGGTCTGACAATACCCTGTATGCCAGGCATAGATCTCCCATCAAAAGCATGTCGGAGGCAGAATACAGGTATAGGGCCTTGTGGTGGTCTGTGTAGGACATATTAGTTACACCCTGTATTCTTGTAGTGAGGAACCTCTGCGGATGTTCCAGTTGTTGGATATGTCTGGTTAGGTACATACCAAAGGGTGCATTGTACTCAGTGATAGGTCTGATGAATGCCGAATACAGTGGAACTTGGCTTCCTTGGACTTAGATGCCATACCTTTGTTTATAAGTTGCTCAACATAGAATGTTTTCCTCGCCACAGTAGACACGTGATGATCAAAGGCTAGATTACTGTGTGTGTGTGTCCCTAAGTCCCTGACTACTGCATCAACTCTAAGGGGTGTGTTGTCAATATGTTAGTAACCAGGGATGGATGATTTCCCAAAGGATGCTGTTATTCATTTCTTGGCATTTATTTTTAGTCCATGACTCTGACACTAGTTATTTGTCTCTGTCAGCCCCTCCTGGAGAACATTTGTGTCAGTGTGAGATTCAATGATAGCTTCTTATTTGCAGTAATTTGCAAATTTAGTCAGCTACTAATTGTAGTCTTCTATAATATTCCTTACTAAGTTTTATTCACATTTGTTCATGTTTTGTTGTTGATCCTTCTTATGTTCCCAAATATTTATACACTCCCTCTTGCTCAAGTTCTTTTATATCACATTCTTGTCCCAAACTGATGTTTTCCTAGTGCTGCAGTTTTCATACTTCAAAGGTTGCTTTTGCACATTTATCAAGACCAAATGACATTCTTAAAACATATGAAGAAGTTTTGACAACTTGCAGTTGTACTTTCAGTTCCTCATCTGATGAGCTATTAAGTTTTAAATCATCAACAAAGAGAAGATACGTCTTTACACTTTGTTGTTTTCTAGGAGTCAAATTATAGCCATGGCCTAAGCTGGTAAGTATATAGCTTAATAGGTTAAGGGCAAGGCAGAATAGCAGCAGTGACAGAGAATCACCATGGAATATCCCCCTTTGATTTTGTATCCCTGGGATAATTATTTATCCTTTATCATGCCTTAATTGCAAAGTGGTCTGCCAGTGTTTCAAGGTCACTGTAATGTAGTCAATCAGTGTAGGGTGTATCTTATACATTTAAGCAGTCTTTTATCTATGCATGTGGGATACAATCAAATGCTTTTATGTAGTCAATCCATGCCATATGTAGATTCTTCCCCTTTTTACTGTTCTCCACTATGACTTCATTTAACAACAAATGATCCTTTGTTCCATATAACTTTCTTTTATAGCCCTTTTGTTCTGCTGCCATAACTGAATTTTCTTCTAAATGACTATAAACTCTGTCGGCATCAATTCCCATGTATAGTTTATACATAGTGGGAAGGCAAGTTATTGGTCTATAGTTTTTAGGGTAGCTTGCAGGTTCACTCTTACGTAGGAGCATTGCTTTTCCTGTTGTTAGCCAGATTGGTGTTTGTTTAGGGTGTGCATATAAATAATTCTTACTTATAGCTAAATCTTTGAGCAAAGATGTTAATAATTTAACCAGAAGTTAGGTACTGCATCTGGGCTTGGGGGGTTCCAGTTGGAGGCTTTTCTTAACTTTGTTTCAATCTCTCTGGCTGTTACTTCATCTAATTTCATATCCTGTACCTTTAAACATATTCTTTCTTTTACTTCTTCTATCCATTTAGCATCTTTGTTATGGTCCACAGGATCTTCATAAATACTTTTTCAAGATATATGTATTTCTTCTTTTTTGGTGGTCTTTTAATTCCTTTTTCCTGCTTCACCTCTCTGGACCTATCTGTTGTTCTTCAGACCCTCAGTTAAACAATACCATAAGGGAGTCATTTACCTTAGACTGCCAAGAAAGAAAATTGCTCCACTATAGGATCTGAACTTTGTACTAGAAAAGCTAATAGCTGCTTTTTTGAATCAGTTGCTTCAATATCTATCCTGGATGATGCTGCTTTTAATGGCTAGTGCTTCTCCCAGCTTTAAGCCATGATGTGTAAAGAGTCTTTCCTGTTAGGATGATTTATGCATTTGGAGGAGGTCTTTTTCTTGTAGGCAAAACTTAGACCGTTTATTTGTGTTATTTTGACATGTGGATTCTGAGAATTTTATTTTAATATTATAAAATTACTCCACTGTCAATAGGTGGATTGACTGGCTGTGAAGAAGGAGCTTTGTGCTGTATTTTTTGGTGATTGTTGGAGTGATGTTTGTTTGGCGTTATGTTGTTTGCTGCCTTGGCAGTTTCCGGAAGCCTATTTTGCTGCCAAGTGCTGTGTATGCAGTGTGCCTGTTGGAGTTTATCATCTTGCATTGGTGTGGGTTGTAGTTCTCTGATGGAATGCCCTTTGAAGACACTGGGAGCATCTAGGGAAGTACACTGATCATCTTATCAAATGTTTTGCCATTGCTGGAAAACTTTTTATCATCGCTAGACCCTTTGGATGCTAGATGTTGTTTGGAGATGCCATTTTTCAGTATTTTTGACTGCGTGTGTGGTGGCATTGTCCAGGAATTGTAACTATTTATTTCTAAAGTGGCAGAGCTTTAGTTTAATGACCCAAAAAGTATTAAGAATTTTTGCAGGAGGCATTTTTTTCCATATTGCCCTTATATTGGCTATAGTTATCAGATGTTCTATGTCTAATGTTTTTGCTTGGAACATTTGGACATTTCTTTAAACTTTTATTTGAGACATTTTAGTTTGGGGCATTTGAGTTAGTTACAGAAGTTTCCACTTTTTTAAATGCCAGCTGTCTCATTCTGTCATACTTTTTTTGTATTTGAGAAGTACTTGTTGCCTTATTGTACTTTTAAGTACTATCCTTTATTACAGGATTTGAGATATGCAAGTTATTTGTTTTATTTGTAAAATGTGATGTTATTTTCCTAGTCTCTATATTGTAAATAACTCTATACATGTGGTTGTAATGAATTTTTGTTATCATATTTTTACATTGCTAGACTTTGAATTATGTTCAGTGCTTAATGACATAAGCACTATAATAAATTTGAAGCTTGATGTTGAAGTTGGTGAATGTAGTACAGTTGCATTAAGAACTTACCGTAAATGCAGATAATGAAGTGCTTTCATTTTCACAGTTCAGGTACCTTCACTCCTACCCCCCGCCATCTCTTGAAAGATCAGTGTTACGTGATTTTCTATTCCCCTTTTAGGTACCTTTCCTTTCACCTTCCCAATAGGCTGTATTCCTACTCTACCAACCACTTGAAAAGAGGGATTGGGCTCTTCTGAAGTGAACCTTGGAAGTGGAGCAGATGGAACTGTTCCATCAGGTCCACTATGGCTCTGATGCCGGAGTATTTTTCTTTACCTTTTTGTGTTAAAAAAGCTCTAAAGATGGCATCAGCCAGTACACCCTTTATGCCACCAATATACAAAAGATGTTGGCGGGTGGACATCATCCGAAGCCCTAAGGGGTAGTAAAGCTCTGTAAGTTGGGCCAGGCATGTGCCACCTGCATGCAAGATGTCCCAAAAACGAGGACTGCAACATAGAATCTCTTCAAACATCTACATTTGTGATAAGTTCCTAATATAACTGCAATGTTTACATTTTGGAATATGACACAAATATATATATATATATATATATATATATATATATATATATATATACACACACACAAGAAAGCTGATGGACAAAAAGGTGTTGTGAGTATGAAGGAAGACGTGGCAAGATTGAAGAAATAGCCTAACCAGCATCACATATAATTCACAAAATGTATAAACGTTAGGGGATTAATTGAATGTGATATATAAAGGACTGTGACATGTGGTTTTAATGCAGTCTGATGAAGCCAAGGAGGTGAAAGCGCTAACTGTACCAGAATAAAGAGCGTTCGTTTATGTTTTAATGCAAGTCTTCAGTCATATTTTCAATTAAGTTTTTTATCTTCGTTCTTGGAATCTTTGATATTTGTGAAGCCTATATGTGTTCCGTTTACCGTTTATGAGTTTGTGGACTTTTATTACTTTTACGACACGCTGGGGCTACGTTATTGTATTTGGTAAGATTGAAGAAATAGCCTAACCAGCATCACATATAATTCAGAAAAGCAAGTTGCAAATTACTGTATTTTAGGAGGAAAAAAATAGAAGGAGCACACAACTAGTAGAAGTGTTATTAGAAAAGACAGTGCAAAGGGATATGGCACTTGTCATTTAAAATGATAAAAAGTAAGTACACAGTATGAGAAAGCAGCAGTACAGAATCATGAAATTTTGGGATTAATAGGAACCGGTATAACCAAAAGAAAAAAAGTCATTATCTTCCTTCAGTATAGGCAGTTGATAAAACTTCATTTAAATGATTGTGTGGAGTTCTGGCAACTCATGTTTGCAGGGGCATCAACAGTACAGAGGCAATTCAGATGAAGGCAACAGCAAAAATGTCAAATGGATCACAGGATCATAGTCATAAGTCCACTTATACCTTGCCAATCTCCACCCTCATGGTCTACCCCTTCTCAGATGAGAAAAGAAGGTAGAAGGGAGACATTATAAAAACATTTAAATACTGCAAGGACATTTTAAAATTCGGTAGGTTGGTCTTTCAAAAAGAAAGATGAGAGAGAGATACATGTCTAAAGGCACAACATTTGAAAAAAAACAAGGTGGGTGGTTTATTCTGAAATGGAAGAAATGTTGTTTTCAAAGAAAGAGTGGCAGATGAATTAAGAGGCCTTGTAGAAGGAATTAGGGTAGAAACTGATGAGTTCAAGAACACATGCTACGGATGCACAGATGTTTTATGATGGAGCAAAAGAAAAAAAATAACCTGTAGTTAAGCAGTCTGCAGTTTTTCCACTATGTAGGAAACTGGCCTTAATAGGCAGGTCAACCATTCTTTGCGGCACAGCCTATCCCACACCAGCCAGGCCTCCTAGATGTTCAAGTATGCACTTGATAAAAGGCATCAGCTAAGACATCTAATGAGTGAATAAGCTGTCTGATGGTACTGCTAAAGGACACAGTCCATCTCTGTATTGCAAATGTATTAGATGCTGGTTGGCTGACAGCATTACTGCAGTATGGAAAATGGATCATTGGATATAAAAGGCAATTGAGTCATAAGGCCACTTGCCACCTTTCCAATATCCACCCTCATGTTCTACCCTCCTTCTCAAGGAGGACAAAGCAGGTCAGGCTGTAGGAGTTCTGGCGTGCAGTATCTACTTGTGTTGAGACGTACAGTACTGCAATGCTGCTTGTGCATATGATATAGTGGTTGCTGAAATGCATGTTTTGTGATATTTTATTTGAGAGAGACATCTTTATCATACTGAGGACTGCGGTGGTGGTGCTGCAGTAGCATTGTCACCTCACAGTTGGACGTTGCCTGTTCGATTCTCAGAGCGTCTTCTGTGTGGCAACATGCGTGAACGGGTGTTCCTTCGTTGAAGGTTGTGCATTAGGCCCAGCAAGCCAGCACGTAAAACTCTACTGCCAATCATTAGTGGACCGGAGTTCCGCTGTGGCGACCCCTAACCGGGAAAAGCCGAAAGACACAAACAAACATCTTTATCATACTGAGGGTGGTAAGACAGTTTTCCAAGTGAACGTGAGGCTTGATGCTTCAAAATTTGGTAAAATATTGCTGACTTGATAAAATATTAACAAATTTGTCAAGAAATTTCAATTAATTTGTGCATTATGTAGTGGGTAATGCAAAATGTTATCTAGTTTTTGGTACCCCTGGGGGTATTCATAAATGTCTGCATACTACACAGGGTCACGTTGTGTAGCCTTGTATATAATATGCAGGGGAAAGCAATTCACAGAACATTATTGGTATATTGCACAGTGACTGACAAATAAGTAAGACTGGAATTTCCAGACCGCAGGCAAATTCAGCAGCCTGTGGGTAGAGCCTGTGTAAATTAGGCCCCTTGGGTAGAGCCTGTGTAAATTAGGCCCTGTGCATCACATTTGACTTTGCTATTTCAGACATTGTGTAGTATGATGAGTCACAGAATTACATATAGAAGAACAGGTGTACGTGCCTCATTGACTCATTACACTGATGCACTTCTAAAAGAAATTCAACAACATTCTCTAATACCCTGTTTTCCCAAGAATAGTAGACTGTTCATTTGAATACCAGTCTACAGTTGTTCCATCTGCGTAGATCAGCAATCCATGGCTGGATCAGTGATTCATAAAAGTCCAGCAGATTCAACAATATGCTAATTATACATGTCTCTAAATCCCGCTTTTACTGAGCAGTATAACACTGCTAAACTGAGCAGAGAGCTTTGCTGTGCTCCAACATACTTTTGTCAGCACTGCTCCTGATTTCTCACACTTGTGAGAGAAGTTGTATTGCTGTTTTTTTTTCTCCATTGTGTCTTAGCAACAGAAAATCCCATGATGTGCGTTGATCATCAGGGAGATGTGGGAGGATCATAAAACATGTTTAGTACCATCTTGAATGTAGCATCACTCTCTTATAACTAACATTTGGATCATATCTTCAAGCTTAACCTGTTTGACAGAAAGGATATTGTACCTAAGTATCTTTGTAAAGTAAATTACTGTTTCTTTTCATAGAGGATTTTTACAGACTTCTCTAAGGATAACGTTAAAATGTATGTGCCTAAATTAGTTCTGAGTCTTCAACTGCAACTTTAGTTTTGTAGAAGTTGTGTAGATTGGCTTGAAAGGAGTTTAATAAATATTAGTGGTAGTTGCATGCAGTACGTAGATGTATCCAGAATCTTTGTCTCACATTCAGATTTCCTGTCCAACATATTGAGCAGGGCTGAAGTTCATAGTCCCAAACCTACACTGTATATAATGCCATTTGCCATTCCACTTGTACAGTTCCAGAGTGCTTCACAATCTTTCATTTACCCATCAACCAATACCCTTAAAAAGAACTAGGTTCAGAGCCAGGTCCAGCACTAGGCAACCTAGGCAGCTGTTTTAAGGCCCATGTTGATAGGGGGGGGGGCATGTTGGCCTGGGAATAAAAAAATATTTGGTAAGTAAGTAAAAAAAAAAGTAATCCTTCCATAAACACAGCAAGCATTAGGACCCTGCAGGAGAACTTCCTTACCTCATAACTTCTGAAAGCCCCAGAAACCTCATCATTAGAACAATGTCTTAATGTCATCTAAACCTGTATGGGAGATCTAACTAGAAGACATCCACAGGGGAGGTACAGAGTGACAGGAATGGATATGCACAGAAACATTTTGGTGAGAGGACAGCTGCTCCTTCCTTTACAGCAGGTGTGTGTGTGTGTGTGTGTGTGTGTGTGTGTGTGTGTGTGTGTGTGTGTGTGTGTGTGTGTGTGTGTGTGTGTGTGTGTGTGTGTAATGTCCCAGTTAGTGGCACTATCTAGTTAAGTGACTCTGCTTAGAGTCAAACCAAGAACCTTAAAACTTAAGGGCAGTCAAGTGGCTTAATCCTCCACCGCAACTGCCAGGCCTCATTTAATTTAATTTTATTTATTTATTTATTTTTGTTAATCACTAAGGATTACAGTCTGTCACTGTCAGTTGCAAAGCTGTGTTGTTCAGTGTCAGTGATGCAACAGGTAGTACACTTGCTCTTGGTGCAGAAGATTGTGGGTTGTCTTCCCACAACAGCTGGATTGCTTACTGACACTAATGTGTAGCATAAGGGAGGGAGGGTGATTGCTGCACTCCTGAGTGTGTACTCCTTTGAATGAGATGCCTGGTAACTATGAGTCTGCTGTTTGTTTGGCAGACATTTCTTATTGTAATATTACTAGCACACCATTTTTTGTGTAACCTAGGCAATTTATTCTTCAAGGGCAACAGGCTCTGAATTTGTAGATGAAACACTGAAATGTAAAGTTGTTAGCCAACAGTGACCACTTAATTAGTTACAATTCTCTTTAATGTGGAATTATTCAGATGACTTTTACATTGTAGATATTGTGCATATTGACTGATATTGGTGGATTGTAATGATGGAAGTTTGAGTGGGCTTTTATGGTTGAAATGTTCTGAAATAGGTAGTTTTGTCATTATTGGTTCATACATTTTGTTTCATTGCTTCCTGAAAAAAAGGTCAAAACTAGAAATTTAAAATACACTTACGAGTAGTGCTGCATTATACAAGGAATATAATTTCATATAATCAGGTAGGTGAACCAAAGAACATGTGCATGTATGTGTCATCCTAAAAATGTGTGCAAGGGACCCATGTTTTGAAAACAGCCCAAAGTGAAACTTAATTCGCCAGTAGCCAGATGCATTTTCTATGAAAGTGGGTTTTAAATCAGTTCAATGAATGTGAGTTTCATGAGTAGAGAAGTTTTCTGCTCTTCACTTTAAATCGGTTTTCATTGTGAGACAGTATTATTTTATAGGTTCATGGGTTCATAGGTGGGTACTAGGCTATCTGCCCGAAGGCATTTATAAGCCTAGCCAGAAAGTGTTGGCTTTCGCCGTCCCCTTAGATTAGTTCCCTGTGCCTCTGTCCAGCAGAGCCACTGAAGTGATTGTTTAGTAAATGGCTATCAGCATTTGTGCTGTAATATGTGAAATAAAACTTCCACATTCGATCCAAATATCTGTAATCACTGTAGAAGTAAAAAAAACTGTATGCACACTGCCAGGTATCCACAACATTTATGGTAAATGGGGAATAAATAGCCACATAATGGGACACTGGAATGACTGTAGGGAGATGGGGCCCAATCCATTACCCTGCTTGTGGCCCCATTTGACCATGAACTAGCTCTAATTAGGTTACAGCAACTATAAATGCCTTCAGGATAGGTTGAGGCCCTGGAACTCAAGACTGCTATTTATTGTTTTTCTGCATTTCTTTAAAGCTGCACTTTATAGCTGCTGTAAGGGCTGCTGTTCTTCATTTAAATACACGGCCTTGTGTTTTTAGTTAGTATTAGGCATCTGTTTGTGCTTCCTTAACACATGGGTACCAAACCAGTCATTTTTACATTAAGAGGGTCAAAGGATGCATTCTTGTAGCAGCATTTAGCGATGTGTGGTGTTTCGTTTGTATGCAATCACCATATGCTGAAATTTCCCTATAAAAACTACCTCTGAATTTTACCTCAGTCCCACACTGCTCACAGAGCAACTAGTTTGTATGGCGAGCAGCATTTCCACATTTAGTTACGACTATTTAGGTCAAGATTACATTATTATTGCACCCATGACTATCACTGCTCAAAGAGCATCTGATTTGGGTGCTGGGCAGCATTTCACTTGATAGGTTAGCTGTAGATTACACCAAGTAAGCATCCATTGCTCATTCATTTACATACACTCTACACTCCTGTCCTTTGCAAAGTACACACTATGACTTGCTTCCATGGATAGGCACTTTCCTGCTATCTCTGCATCTAGCTTAATGAATTGGGCATCCAGAGGCAATGTACCAATTGCTTTATGTACACTGACAAAAATTTTATTCTGAAACAAACAAATACAGTATGTGAGAGATGTAGTTACACATTGACACTGGAGGCTAGACTCACATATAGATACAAAAAGCAGCAAACAGGTCGTCAATGATAAACACACAACATTCTCTACACCTACAAGGACCAGACACCTAGACCTACATATGCGGAGGTGCTCATATGTAACTTACCCAAACCTCAAAGGCCTCTCAGTCGAAGTCCTCAGAAACTCTGCATGCACACAAAAAAGACAATTCCCATCACTATGCATAAAGCCACATATCATTGTCTCAACTACCAAGCCATAAGGTGAAACCCTCCACAACGCAATATTTTGTCCTTAAGGAGACTCCAGTGTTAGAAACACTGATGTCTGTCTTATCATGCTGAATAAGGAGATGGTTACAGTTAATTGCCTCTCAGGGGCCTGGATCTGGCCGATCGTGCAAACACTCTGGTCACTCCCCCCTCTCAGCACCAGTATGACTCAGTCATAGTCCATGTGGGCATAAATGACTTGGCATATATGAAGAGAGACATGATTGAGCTTTCAGAATATGTGCCTAGCATTGAGCAGCATTCTACCATCTCCAATGACGATGACACTATATCAACTGAAAATGATTGAATTTAACAATTGGCTTAGCTATGGGGTCCAATACTTGGCAGCCCAGGAGATCATGGTTGACAGGCAACACTGCTTTGGCAGGTCACCCCTAGGTTTTTGGATATTGGCCAAAACATTATCCACTCATATAGTGCCTTTTTTAGGCATTGCCAAACAGACAAACCTTCCAACATAACAAAATCTACTCAGTACAAGCTTAAGGTGTTACTGCTCAATGCTAGGAGTCTCAGTGAAAAACTGCACTCTCTAGAAGCTGTCCTCACCCTGGAGAATGCTGAAGTCTGTGCAGTTACTGAAACATGGTTTAAAGCCACTGAAAGCACTGTGGCAGTGCATGGCTGTAATGCCTTTCATACATTCTGACCATCCACTGATGATGAAAGAGCAAAAAGCAGATGTGTATCTATCTACATAAAGGATAAGTACACCTTGAGGCTGGTCAAACAATATGACATGCTTGAGCTATTCCTTGTCCAACTAACCATGGGAAAAATCTATTACCATATTCTTGCTAGCTACAGGTCTCCCACCATGAATGAGGAAACCTATACAGCATACCTGAAGTTACTTGAATCACTCACCATCCAGCCCAGTACCATACTCATGGATGATTTTAACTAACCTTTTAGTAAGTGGGAGGCATACATGACCATTACCAGGTACAAAGATTTCTTGACTTTGTAAATTATAATGCTCTGAGACACGTAGTCTGCACTCCACTAGGGGTCCAAATATCCTAGACCTGATACTCACAAATATGAGAGAGTGCTGCAAGCACCCCACCCCCCCACCCAAGTGTGATGTCCTTACTGGTAAGATCAGATCACAAAGCATTCTTTCTTGAAATAAAGGTAAAGTTAGAACCCCACCTAACCCCAAAAATGTTAAGAATTTTTCTAAGGCAAATGTCCGCCTTTTAAGTGATAGTATAGATAGTTTCCAAGCTCCTTTAAACCCAGAAAACATAGAAGTTTATATGGAGGTGTACACAAAAACTCAATATGACCATATAAACAACTGCATAGAAACAGCAGTACCAGACCGAAATAAGCCCAGGTCAGACTGCAGAAACAAGCCACCCTGGTGGACCCCTGCTATTAATAGGTTGTACAACAAAAGAAAGAAAATCAGGGAATGTTCACAACAAAGCAAAAAGTCCCTCATTAGTTTAACAGGAGATTCAGGGAACTAGTCAAGTCTCTGAAAGCAGACTTTGAGTCAAAAAATAGCCTCCAAAACTAAGGATAACCATAAGACATTTTTCAGTTATGCCTGCAGTCTTAAGGGCAGCATCCATTAATGTGCATAATTAGTTGTAGACAGCATCACATATGCTCAGCCAGAAGATGTAGCAAATCTGATGGCCAATAAAGTCAACTCAAATTTCACCTCCCCATCACCTCAAGCTGTTTCCCAAGAAATAACCTCCTCCACTGCCTTCCCAAAAAACAGGTTGCCACTGTGCTCTCTAAAGCTATAAACATGGCTTTAGTGGGTCCCGACAATATACCAGGCTGCCTTTTAAACAACTTGACTGAGGACCTATCAGGCACATTAGGATGCCTATTTAACTACAGCCTCTGGACCAATTTTTCATGGTAGAGCGAAGGACAGGAACAAATCCAAAATCAGAAGAGGATGATACTCCACAACAAACGAAGCAAAACCAGATGAATGAAAAGACAAGTCCTTTATTCGAATAAGTAAGCGCTTTCACGTTGCTTGGAACGCTTCATCAGACTTCAACTAATGACTGATGAAGCGTTCCAAGCAACGTGAAAGCACTTACTTATTCGAATAAAGGACTTGTCTTTTCATTCATCTGGTTTTGCTTCGTTTGTTGTGGAGTATCATCCTCTTCTGATTTTGGATTTGTGCTTTTTTTTGGGAGGTGATACCTTACCCTGACAGTGTTCTTTTCTTGCTGAAGGACAGTAACAGTCATCCCTCTGCATAATGGTGGACCTTCAACTGACACTGGAAATTACAGATCCATAAGTTTGACTAGTCTTATATGTAAGGCCATGGAAAGAATAGTCAAGTACCTGATAAATAATGACATATGAAACCTCCAGTCACTGGACTCAGCCCATTTCGGTTTTGTCAAGAGCAGGTCATGCCTACTAAATCTAGTGGACTTCTTTGAGAAAGTCACTAGGGCCATGGATGAGGGGAAAACTGTACATACCACCAATTGTGATCTGACTAAGGCATTTGACATAATTCCCTACTCTGAGAATGTAAATAATCTCACAAAACTGGGCATAAATCCCTACATCACCAGATGGATAGCCAGTTGTCTAATGAACAGAACACACTTTGTTAAAGTGGGTGAATCCAGATCCAGCAACAGGCCGATTACTAGCAGTGTGCCTCAGGGCTCACTGCTGGCACTACTTCTGTTCAAAATATATTTCCCTGAAGTCAAGGCTAATGTGGAAAGCCACTGTGTGAGAAAGTTTGCCAATGTCTGCAAACTGGAGACAATCACTGAATCTACCAGTGATGTAAATATCCTTAAGGAGGATCTAAATCAGACAAATGATTGGTGCCAGAGCCATGGCCTAAAGCTAAATGTGAAAAAGGCATTATCATACCCTTTGGGAAGTGAAATACCCCTGCAAATTACAACAATAATAGCACACCCCTAAGAATAGACTCATAGGTTAGAGGGCTAGGTACACCCAGATAGATGGTAGCCTCAACTTTGACTGCCGTGTGTCCACAGTGGTGAGGAAGTCTTTCTATGTGGGACAGCTTATAAGTAAAGATATGGCATCCAGATCCAAAAAAGTTGTAGTCCCACTGTACTTAGCCCTTTTTAGACCAGTAATCTAGTACAGTGTATCATTTGGCATGTACTTGACTAGGCACATACAAAAGCTGGAATATTTTCAGATGTTCCTCACAAAGAAAACCCAGAGTGTTACCAACATGTCCTATGTGGTAGACTAAAAGCCCTATCATTTTATTCTGTGTCCTACTGACTATTAAGAAGTGACCCATGCCTAACCTACAAGGCACTCGCAAATTCAGCCCTGATGGAGTTGTTACACATCTGCAAGACAAACAGCACAATGGCCACCCGGTCTAGGTATCTAAACCTGGTCTGTGACTCAAATAAAACATGCTGGGGAGACAGATATGTGTCTCAGAGATTACTCTTTCTTTAGAACAGGCTTCCTATTCAAGTTAAGCAGAGATCTACCCTGGCCCTCTTCAAATGCAGTTTGAATCAATGGATGAGGGATTGCAAATTCACATCTCAGGTAGTGTCTATGTCCCTTATTGACAAGGGTAACCTGTAAAATACTGAATGCATAGGCACAAACCTATGCCATCCTCTTGCCACTAGGGACCATATATTGGATAAAATCAGGTTATGTTGGCTAGGTTTGTAAGGGCTCTTAAGCCATTAGCCTAATAATCTCTTAGTAACCTGTGAACCTAAAGGACAGTAGCTCCTTTGGACTGTTGTTTAAGTATACATGTAACATTGTTTCTATCTTTTATGTTCTGCCATAGATTTCAAATCATACTCTTAACAGTCAACAGAGACAGCTTTGAATCCTGTTAAACCCACGTTTGATGGCATTTCCTAAAAGCATAGCTCCCAAATCTTCCTAATTTTGCAAACCATTCTGGTGTTGCTCTTTATTGTTGCCCTGTTCCTCATATATTTTTAACACCTTTCATGAGTCATCATTTAAGACATAGGCAAACATACAGTTATATACAACAAAACAAACCATGCTAACTTTTTCACATTTATACATTTATCATCAATCCAAAATTACACAAATTGATCAGTTCTTGCTTTCCCTTATAGCTCCTCCAAAGCATTACTCTGCATGTACTGTTCCCGCAGTTTCCATTTTTTGTGTGTAATTTGCTCCTACCCTTTTCTAAACATTCCCACTTGCAGTTCTTTTTTCTCTGTTACAGTATTCACTATATCAAATACAGTTGGTTTAGACTTTGATTTCCATTTTCTAGTAATTGCTTTTTTGGCAACTACCAGAATTAAAACATGTTCCTCATAAAATTTTTGATTTTCTGGTAAATTATTTAGAATTTCAGTCAATTAGTAATGCCAGATGCTAAAGTTTCATGCTTCTTTTTGTTTAGAAAATGCATGCATATGCAAACCATGTTGCTCTATTAACTTTTTTAAGTAAATTACAGCAGTATTTAAAAGTACCCCTGGTTTTGAGCCTTTATCCCCCACATTATCTTTGTTTTTGTCTAGACTTGTTAACCAAAGAAACTAAGAGGTATGCCTAAAAGTATTTCTGAATTATTCCTGTGACTTCAAGAATCATAACTGTAATGACACAGCACAATAAGTAGCAGAAAAGATGGCATGTACAGCCATATCAAGGTAGTAGACATGGTCATTGTGAAATGTTTCAGATTATATAGCTGAAATTAAAAGGAATATTTAAAGTATGTAGCATTTGAGGCTGTGTGAAACAGTTTACCTTCAACAGTTCTGATTGGGCACATTTAAACCTGTTTTAGACAGATGTAGCTCAGACAGTACTTATCTGTTTTGATGACCAGTAAAGACTAAGAAGAAAAAGATCTGGTTCCTGAGGTTTGTCTTCTAGATTTTACTAGCTTTTTTATTTCCATTAGGATCATGAGGAGGGCCAGCAGAAGATGCTGTCTTCAACAAAACACCTAGCTGAAACCTCATGTTATTAATCACTTGACAGAGCAAATTACAGAATACTGGGATTTTTAACTAGCTCATCATATGTGGATTCTGTGTGGGTTAGCAAATCCTTTGGAGTTTTGTGTTAGGAGTTGTTTAATTCTGTTTTTAGTATGTTTTGCTTGCCACTGGCTCCCTCCCAGACAGTGAGAATTTCCACAGTGCTCATAACGCCCTTGGGTATTTTTCAAATTAGCATCGCTAATATTTACAGCACTTATATGACACTAGCACCTAATCTGACGATGAGTTATAAAATTAACTATTATGATTATTATTATTGTCTGACATTAAAGCTATTTATCCAAAAGCAATTTCATTTTTTTCAAATATTTAAAATTAAATTTTCCCTTTTGTTCTTATAGAAATTGCATTCATTTCTATCTGGCATACAGTGGGGGTCAAATTAAAAAAAAATCACTAAACTAAAGTTAGGAGGTGAATTATTTTTCTGTTTTGTGGTAATCATTTTCCTTGCTATGGCTAATAAGGACCAAGTGCTAATACAATCTGGTAATGATGTATTAGTTAATAACAAAGCGTGAGTAATCACACAATTATCATACCATAATACCATAAAAAAGGATCTAATGCCATTCCAAAATGTGATTTTTTTTTTCACATTTTAAGAAAAATGTAAAACCAATCCGCTTTCAAGGATTTTTTACATTTCCAACAAATATTTGCAATAATCTGATCATTTTAAAAATGTATTTATATGTAAATGCTTTCCAAGACACACAGGACTTTGTTAAACTAATAGACCTGAGTATTAGATTTCTATTACATTCATTATCAATTTCATTTAAATTATAAGTCTGAATAAAATCCTAATGTGTTATTAACCTTGCATTCCAACTCTGCTAAGTACCTATATAACTTAAAGTAATCTTTATATCTTCTTGCTTACTAATAATTAAAGAATAGTATTTCCACAAATTATAGTACACAACTTTTTTCATTTTCTGACATTATTTTTTATAGTCTGTTAAATTAGATATTTTCCTAATTATTATTCCTCTACTTGAATTTTCCAGATTAAATTTACGCGTCCGATCACCAGTCATTACAATATCCCCTTTATTAAAGCAAACTGACCACTATATTAAATTCATGTTTTTTCAGTACTAACATGGTATCCAAAGCATTACTGTCTTTGAACTCAGATGTAAAAGCTACATAAAATATAGAAAATAACCATATTTTAATAAGAGTTTTTTAAATGTAGCACTTAATTTTTTTTAAATAACACTAATACAATTAATTTATATTGTGAAGTAGCAGAATATTTTTAGTATCCATAACATTTTATTATTGTCAGTTAAAAAGAAAGAACTCATACGTTAAAATTTTGAATTATCATAGATATCAACATGAGTAAATTTCCATTCAGCATCGTAAGAGCTATCCAGCCAGTATAATATTGTTTTATAGACTGAATCTTTAGCATAAGTTTCTGTACTGGGAAAGTTGATACCTCCTTTATAACAGTATCTAATGTGATTAATAAATGCCATTCTTGATTTATCTGCATACGATAAAAAGTTCATATGATACTTATTAAAAGCTTTTAAAAAAACTTTTTGCCAGTATTAATGCTGTTGACTGAGTAAAATAAAGAATATTAGATAATAAAATCATTTTAATAAGCATTAACATATCTTCAAAACAAAATCTAATAAGTATTCCATTTTTTAATTAATGTTTTAACTTTTTCAGTAGTAATATTACAATTCAGTTTAATAAGCTCATTTATATCGTCTGATAACAAAATACCAAGATGTTTAATAAATGCCTTTGGTGAAGTCATACTATATCTTTTTAACAATTTACTATTCAAATTAGGTTTATTAGCAACATTTATGTTTTTTTTTTTTTTTTTATAATTAAATGTCATCTGTGAGACCTTTTTTTTCAAATAGAAACTAGTCACTAATATTTGATGTCAAGTTATTTTCATTGGTGTTCATTTATGATTTTGCCTTCAGTTTCAGTAAGTAGCATGAATCACAGCACTTCAAGAGGGCAGTCTAAAACCCCAACTGCAGACATTGAACGGGCTGCTTATAGATCCCTGATCCATGAGAAAGGCTTGGAGCACAGAACAAAGGTAATAATTACAAACTTTCTACCACCTCTGTTTTTTTTTCTCCTCAGGATTCAGTACAATACAAGATTGCATGTGTGTTGAATGTAAGGTCATCTTCCATTTCTTGTACTTAAATGTGACTATTGAAATGTACAATGCTCGTATAGACTTCTTCAGCTAAGTAAGACATTGCGGTTGGCCTATCCAATGTGAAAAACAAAGCTGGCTGCCTTTGTGGACCATTTTGAGCTTAGCTAATGTTCCTCAGAGGTGAAAATCAAAATGTGTACCTTGTGTCTGGCAAGTAAACACTGTAACCATTATGCCAACTCCCAACCATATTTTACCCAGTCAGGTGTCATCATCTTTTGGGGCACTGCTGGTTATGGGAAACCATCTTTCATTTTATTTGATCCTTTCTAAAACTGACTATAGTCATCTGGTGGTGGCCATGTAAAGCCTGGCCTTACCAGCAATTTCCTAGCATCAGAGCCTGACTACAACCCAGCTCATACCAGTATATCCTGTACTGCCACTATACATGGCATTAGTCCCACTGATGAACCCCTCTCCACCTACCAGAAGCTAATTCAGCATGTATTGGTTCTGTGAACATCAATGCACTTGAATTTGGTCCTCCTGGCCTTCATAACACAAGGATCAAATTTACTAGCATCTCCCCTTTTGACACCGGTAAGCCAGTCAAACAAACTGAGTTCATTCCAACCATTAGCCTTAATTTTCAAGGGAGCTTCCATCCACAATGCTCCGCATACTGCACTTGACTGTTTACAGCAACGTTTTGCCTTCAATCCACCATTTTCCATCCCACCTTTGCTTCACCTGCCAGGCTTCTTCACTCCTTTTCTGGCCTTACAAGCCCATATACCACGGGCTTTGTTTTTCACATTGGATAGGCCAACCGCAATTTCTTGCCCAGATGGTGCTATTGAAGAAGAGTGTCATTCCCTCCTCAAAGACTTCACTAAGAAGACTGTCTGCAAGAAGAAGCATAACTTCAAAGTAAGTTTTAGAAGGTCTCTGAAGTTCATGGACTCAAATTGGCAGCGTGGTTAATCCAGTTCTCAGTACTGTTCAACTTCCACAGCAGGAAATAAAACTGCAATAGATTAGCTTTACTTTAATAGTTTTTGATTTTACTCCACATTGCAGAACAGAAACACCACTAAACTCAAAATTGACACCAATAAAATACCCTCCTCACCTCAGTCAGTCTCCAACCTTTGCATTCCCAGAAGTGTTGGCTCTGTCATTAGAGAAAAACATGACAAAGAATCAGGCACACAAAAAACTATGCAGTTAAAAATAAAGTATCCCAAAATTAATAAAAAAATGACAAATCTCCTCTTTCTAAAAGTAGTATCATTTTCATAGTTTTCGTCAGAAGGTAACTATTTGCTGCTGACCATAGGGCATGTTGAAGCTTTCATACTAGATTAACCATTTTATTCTGCTGACCGCTAGGCACAGTTTGTTTTCTGAAACAAGTTTAGTGGATTTAGCAGCATCCAGAAACAGTTTTTGATGACATATAGTGGGGACTATATGATCATTTACATCAACCAGGTCTTTGTTCCCCCTGCTAGTGTACTAGTAACAGTTCACTAGATGTTTATTGACTGCCAGAAAATGGGTGAGAATTGCTCTTGTTTCCTATTAACACACTGAGATTTGAATCTTGAGTTCCCTCCTTTAAGTGGAATTCCATTTGATGCATTGCCAAACACAAATAGTTTTAAGCAGACATCTTCTTTTGTGATGTAACGTTTTAGTGCTACTTGGATTAATTGCAGTTGCTGAGCCACTTTATTTACCTTACAAATGTTGTACACAGTGGCATGATTTATACTACATGCTGTGGGTTTCCTGGCAACACAAAGAAGCTGACTCAGCTGTGTCTTCAGTTGCACAGCTATCGTCCAGGTGAAGAGACTTCTGTCTGAATGACCCTGTTGGGATCTGGATGATCAGACGTCAGGACAAAGATATTCAACATATTTTTTTTTACACACACACACTTGCACACACTAAAAAAAAAAAAAAAAATATATATATATATATATATATATATATATATATATATATATATATATATGGAGAGATAGATAATTTGGGAGCCACTCAGTTTGTCGAATGCTTAATCCCTCCTACAACTGGTGACTTTTAGAGAAAAGATGGTGAATTACACTTAATAAATATTGACAAATATTAGAGTTGTAGACTTATTTTACTTGAGAAAATGTGCATTAATTCATTCTCTTATTCTGTCAGCGTCCAAAGTTACTGATGTTTTAAAAGTGTTCCTGATTATTTTTAGATTTGTCCCTGATTCTGTTGAAATTTGTTTCTGATTCATTGTGAGCTATGCTTGCCTGACTAATAAATAGTCAAAACTTCCTCCATTTGAATAAGACAACATTCGAAATTCTCACAATTCATGAGCCTTATCCAACTGAGCACACAGTTGAACAAATTCTCATTCATTTAACATGCTGTCAGACATGCGAGCGTGCACACACACACACATATATATATATATATATATATATATATATATATATATATATATAGATAGATATGTATATATATATACATATATACACATTTATATATATATATATATATATATATATATATATATATATATATATATATGTGTGTGTGTGTGTGTGTGTGTGTACAATCAATTCATTTTAATTGCTTTTCACTGAATAACAAATTAAGTTAATTAAATACACATTTTACTTAAAAGTATATCACATTCCATGTAAAACTGTAAAAGGCAGTAGACAATCACTGCTGGTGTGGTTTAAGATCGTAGGAATTACGAGGCAGATTAGTACAGGATACCATTTGTGCTTTGCCAGTGGCCACTCTCATGTTGTGCTCCCTCTCTACAATTTTGTGTTTGTCCAGAAGCAGTGATTCACTGCATGAGGTGATTTCCCTTTTCTACATGGTTGTGCGACTGTGGACTTAGTATATTTAACTGAAAGGGTGTGGGGGTGCAGCAGCACTTACCTCGCCTGTAAATAACAGTTTTGGAGGTTTCCACATCACAGCAAGAGTTAATCTGGTTTAGCTGTCAGCTGGGATGCCTTCTGTGTGGAGTCTGCAAGGCTTCCCTGTGTTCACATGGATTTTCTCCTAGTACTCTGGTTTCCTCCCACATTCCAAAGATATGCAGTAGATGGAATGAGCATCTCCTAAACTGGCCATAGGTGTGAGTGTGCATGTGCAGTCATGTGTGTGATACTAAAGAATAACTGTGGCAGGACTAGCCACCCATTAGTATGTCCATTGACTATAAATATTGGTCACTGTCGATGTGACACCATGACTCTGTGTGCAAAAAATGAGAAAAAAGGGGGGTTTGTATAGACGGATGGATGAAA